>NC_056735.1:827680398-827832898 GCF_019279795.1 Protopterus annectens
CTGATATGCTGACAATTCTACCATTGTCTGCTCTTCCCCTTCTATCCCCAGTCTAAATAAGCTAACCCAAAGTGCCTTCTCCTCTACTGAGCAGTCGATGCTAGACAACCATCTGGCTCTTAATGCAACCAAAACTAAACTTATGTTATTTACCACCTCCCAAACCTCCTCCCTAGATAAGCACTCATTCGTAATCATCATCAAAAACAATACACCTCCAGAAATAGTCTCTGACACTAAACTACTAGGAATACTCATAGACGATCAACTAAAATTTGACAGACATTTACAAGTAAATATCAAAAAACCCCACAAAAAACTTGGTATGCTATAGTGCCATAATTGTTATATCTCTCCTTCCAACAGGCTTATACTAGCCAATGCTTGTCTCATCCCATAACTCCTATATAGTGCAACTATCCTCATCAACCTGCAATCCTCCCTCAAAACAAAACTCTCCTCTTGCTATAACAAGGTATCAAAATGTGCAGCAGGACACAGAGCCATTTCTCACCATTGTAATTCTCTTAACCAACTAAACTGGCTTGAGCTACCTAACCTCCTCACTTATACCCAACTCATCCAAGCACACAAACTCATTTACAACTCCTCTCTCTGTCCATCCCTAGCCACTACCTTTGAAATGCATGACTTCTAAGATCTAATTCCCAAAAACTAATTAAATTGCACAAACCCACACTTCCATCTGGGAATCACCTAATGTCCTTCTCTATTGCACACCTCTGGAATTCTCTACTATCCACATCACCAGCAGTCTCTCCTCATTTAAAACCTTGCTGCACTCACACCTCACTTCACAATGGAAGTGCTCCTGTTCACATCCCACCTAATCCTTCTAATACCACGTCCTACTCTCCTAGAACTAAATACACCATCACTGCCTCCTATAGTTCCACAGCTCTATTGAACTATTTTACCAACTACTTAACAGTTACCCTATGCTCCTACTTTTGTAAAAAAAGAATTGCTTTTATTGCTGCATAATGAACTATACTGATGTAGTCTATCATTGTTAACCTTTTCTTATCATATTTACTTGGTATTCATATGAGATAATCTGTAATATGTACAATGTGTACTATGTATTTGTAATTTTCTGGAGCTTTTCTCCCCAGCACTCCATTGAACATGGGTTCCTTATGGCCCAATGACTATCCTGGCAAACAAACTGCAAATAAATAAATAAATAATTTCTAACCTGAACAGGAAAGGAACCATTTTGTTAGGAATAAAATCAGGACCACCCTGAATTCTGTGTAGTTGTCACTGTTACTGGACTAGCAGTATGTCCCTTTTATGTTCATGTTCCTCATACAATACAAGATTAATGTTATAATTAATAACAAATGTGTTGTGATAGCTTACTGGTATTTTACTATTATAGTTTGATAAACCAAACTATACTTAGCTTACATTAAGTTTGAATCTATAACTTCTGTTCAGAAAATATAGCACATACCCAGAATAGATCTTTACTATTTTTCTATGTTGTTTTTGTACCACATGTGTGGTAACCATTTAGCCAGCCACTGAAGAGGCACCGACCATTCTTTTAACCATAACAAGAACATACCTAATAAAGTACATAGGCAGCTGCCATCTGGGGAAAGGCATCATACAGGCAACAATAGAAGTTGATTTGCTCTCACTGATAGCTTGGTTGCTAAGTGCATTTATTTGCCTAACTCCATCACTGATGATGATGTTGTAAACAGTATAATCTCTGCAGAGACCACTTATGTTACTCTATTCTGTGCATGCACACTACCTTTCACGTAGGAGCAAGTGCTGCCATCACTGGCTACTCACTAATACTGACATAGACTTTTGTTTTCCTGAAGCCACAGCTGAGTCAGCCAGAAAGCACTCCCCTTCCTGCAATGGGCATGCTCAGCCTACTTCCACCCTTGTCTAGGCCATCAAGCACCTGAGCTGCTAGTCAAACCATCATTACCTAGTCCATAGTCTTGGCCTGTGTCAGATTGTGAGATATGTTTAGAAAACTGCCCTTGGATAAGAAATCAGGTAGCTACAATGACGGACTAAAGCTCTGTGTCAGATGGTGAGATATGTTTAGAGAACTGCCCTTGGATAAGAAGTCAGGTAGCTACAATGACGGACTAAAGCTCTGTGTCAGATGGTGAGATATGTTTAGAGAACTGCCCTTGGATAAGAAGTCAGGTAGCTACAATGATGGACTAAAGCTCTGTGTCAGATGGTGAGATATGTTTAGAAAACCGCCCTTGGATAAGAAGTCAGGTAGCTACAATGATGGACTAAAGCTCTGTGTCAGATGGTGAGATATGTTTAGAAAACTGCCCTTGGATAAGAAGTCGGGTAGCTACAATGACGGACTAAAGCTCTGTGTCAGATGGTGAGATATGTTTAGAAAACTGCCCTTGGATAAGAAGTCAGGTAGCTACAATGATGGACTAAAGCTCTGTGTCAGATGGTGAGATATGTTTAGAGAACTGCCCTTGGATAAGAAGTCAGGTAGCTACAATGATGGACTAAAGCTCTGTGTCAGATGGTGAGATATGTTTAGAGAACTGCCCTTGGATAAGAAGTCAGGTAGCTACAATGATGGACTAAAGCTCTGTGTCAGATGGTGAGATATGTTTAGAAAACTGCCCTTGGGTAAGAAGTCAGGTAGCTACAATGACGGACTAAAGCTCTGTGTCAGATGGTGAGATATGTTTAGAGAACCACCCTTGGATAAGAAGTCAGGTAGCTACAATGATGGACTAAAGCTCTGTGTCAGATGGTGAGATATGTTTAGAAAACTGCCCTTGGATAAGTAGTCAGGTAGCTACATTGACGACTAAAGCTTTGTGTCAGATGGTGAGATATGTTTAGAAAACTGCCCTCGAGTAAGAAGTCAGGTAGCCACAATGACGGACTAAAGCTTTGTGTCAGATGGTGAGATATGTTTAGAAAACCGCCCTTGGATAAGAAGTCAGGTAGCTACAATGACGGACTAAAGCTCTGTGTCAGATGGTGAGATATGTTTAGAAAACTGCCCTTGAATAAGAAGTCACGTAGCTACAATGACGGACTAAAGCTCTGTGTCAGATGGTGAGATATGTTTAGAAAACCGCCCTTGGATAAGAAGTCAGGTAGCTACAATGACAGACTAAAGCTCTGTGTCAGATGGTGAGATATGTTTAGAGAACCGCCCTTGAATAAGAAGTCAGGTAGCTACAATGACGGACTAAAGCTCTGACTTGAGCTGCTTCCTGTTCCATTTTTATTTTTCATTTGTTTACTGTGTGACCTTGACCAAATCACTAGCTGACACTGCTTTTGTGCAATTGGGAATTTGGATTATGATCTCCTGGTCTGCTTACCTAGTAGCTACCTTTGAAGAGAAGAACAAAAGTAAAAATCTTATACATTTAATGAGACAGAATAACATTTTTCCAACTGCAACCTTAGCACTGACAAAGCACCATATGCTGAGGGGACCAGTGCACTACAATCATCTTCAGCAATGCGCTGCCTTAAAAATACCTAATGGAATGTCACTCATACATTTTTGAACCTTAATACTCTTTTGCTTCTCCTGGAAAAATTAAAAAAAATCAAAGGCAGTGTGACATACGGGGCCAGATTCAGGAAGCCTCCGTGTAAGAGTTATAACTCTTACACGGAGGCTGCAGTTAAACGGTGTGATGTCAGCATGTCATGCATATGCATGAGGTGCATGAGGCATGCTGAATCACACCGTAACTCTTACACGGTCCGTGTAAGAGAGTAGGGGGCGTGTCCGTAGGCTAAGCCCTGCAAGCGGACACGCCCCGGAAGTCTAGAATGGCTGAAAGTAAACAGCCACGAGAGAGGCCATGGAAATGTGAATAAACACACTATACAACACATGCCCCCACAGACCAGCAATGTAAAATGTGAACAGATGTTATAAAATGAAAATAAAAACTGTTTTATTTTTTTAAACCCCGTAAATGTTTGCTACTGTGTGCGCGGGTGTGCTACTAGCGCAACTGCAGTTAGCAATCAGTGGAAAAGGATATAAGAACTAAATATGTAAAGTAAGCCATGAAATAATAGCATAGCGGCAGAGTTGTCGACTTAAGAGCAGGCAGGCAAGGTTTGAGCCCACACAACAACCTATTTTTTTTTTTGTAAATAAGCACTGAAAAGGCCCCTGACAGTATTGTACAAATGTAAAAGCATTTCCTTTTGTAAAATGGAATGAAATGGAGCATATATTTTCAAGTAATACAATAATAAAATATTTAGAAATGTACTGATAGCTAAGCTGCTGTGAGACAGAGTGCCCGTAGCTGAGTAGTGTTTCAAAGGCTGCAAATTGCTTGCCCGTAGCTAAGCACTGGTTTAACAGGCTCAAACTGTGTGCAACTAGCTGTGCTTAGCTGAACATGTGTGTTACTAGCCAATTAAGGTTTATCCCAGCGCACACCGTTTGCGCGTGGTGCCCACAAGCTAACCGCCGGTGCGCATGCGTTAGCTCTTCGCAAATGAGCGCAGACCTGGTTTTAACTGCTTAAAAGTGCTTTTGGCATGTTTGATTGACAGGTCCTCAACTCATTTCTAGACAGTCATGAAAATTAAAAATCAGTGGTCAGATTTGAACCCAGGATACCATGCACTAGAGTCAAGGTACTAAACCACTAAGCCATGACAGCAGTACTTAGAAATGCAGAAATAGCATATATATAGGATATAATCCAGAATGGAGCATGATAAAGCAGTTTCTGTGAAGTAGATACAATTCCAAAATGGCCAATCATAGAAATGTGCGGGAAAATCGGCATATATAAGCCCCATAGGCGGGAATACACAGCAGAAATGATTGTAGAATAGACCTGCAGGCAGAATGAGTGGAGTAGGGGAGGGACGTTGCTTTCGAGCACAGCGGTGGGGCGTTGAGGAGTCCAGATACATGGTCTGGCTCCTAGTTCACCATCATGAGGCCCAACTCATGCAGGGCCAGGTCTCATGGGGAGCATACAGGGCGGAGGCATGGGACCAGTTGGCTCATGATCTCACTAGTGCTACTGGGATTCCACGTACTGGTGAGCAGGTCCGTCACCACCATGCGGACCTGAAGCGACGTAAACAAGACCAGTTGACCCAATGGATCCAGGAGGCCCGGGATATGCCCAACGCCCCACTACTGAGTAAGTTACATTTTACTTATGTATGTAAGGAATTCAACTAGCTGATACCATGGAGATGTGTAGTCCAATATTACTCATTTTGTATTACAGCTGCAGGTGTCCGCTCTATGAATCGACGGGCATATGACCGCAGGCTGGCGCGGCTGCGCCACCATGCAGGTTAGTAACCCCACCTAGTACTTGTAAATAAATATTATAGTGTAGCATGTAGCAGAACACTGCAGTGTATTGATTAAAAGTAATATAATGTGCAAGCAACAAGTGAAAGTCTGCAGGTATGGCTGCAACAAGTTCATCAGTATGCAAGTGTAACTGGAAATATAATTGATAGAAATAAATAGTGCTGTAATACAGATGTCCCACCATTAATTAAATGTAGTATAACCTGCAGTAGTCTCAAGAGTACAGCTTCAGAATCTGAGGTAATCACATGTGAGATATATACCATCTTGAAATGCTGAATCATGACAGAAGTGAGGCTGCTGGAAAGTGTTGGAATCACCACAGGTCTAATATGTGAACAAAGCCTAGACGTACCAACCTGAACTGTGAAATTGCAGGATGTGTGAGAGTGACAGAAAGGGTCATGTATCAATGAATAAAGTAGTAATAACTCCTGAATATATAGGCGTCAGTGTGGTTCTACAGAACTAAATGCATGTGGGAATTAAAACTTAACATCCCAAACTGATGTCAGTGTGTCTGAATCTTGAATGTTCAGGCCAAAATCTGTATATGGTGATGACAGTCAACAATTTGCAGATAGAATGAATGATTGTCTGACATACTAAACATCCATAGTTGTCCCCTGCTCTGTCATCAAAGTGTAGCAGGATGATGTATCTGATCAAATTCAAAATAACTAGGATAGTGATGTATCTGTAACAGGTCTAGCATGACAGTCAATTAAAAATCATTTTGAAACTATCACCCACAAGTTAATTGTGTTCCTATTACAAATGTATATCAATGTATAATTTATGAATGTGTCATCATTTTCTTTCTCCACCCCACCCTATAATTGCAAATTAAAACACTCACTAAATATTGGTATGTGAACATTTCATTAACCATGGACATTTGTCCTGTTTCAAAAATATATGCATGTCTGTTGTTGCATGTGCCCTGTTCATACCTGCAAACCTGATGGCCTGTTGCCATTAATCAACCCTGCATGTTGTTTGATTGTGTATTTCCGTTCAAATAATGCATGTGATATTGATATGCCCGTTGTTCAATGGTGTTAATATCTGGGTGTTTGTTTAATGGGAATACCAATGCATGCTGTTACAACTAATTTGAATGGAATAATATGCCACTAACCCAAACTAACATAACATACTCACAAACCTAGAACGCTTGGGAAGGCAGGTCCCAGCGGACCCACCTCTCCCACCTCAGCTGGCGACTGCACCTGGCACTAGTGCCCAGGCTGGACCCTCCTCCGGTGGCCCTGTGCCACCTTCGGGTGGAAGCGCTGCAGGGGATGGGGCCCGTCCCCCTCTGCAAGCGTGGCCGGAGGAGCTCGTCCACTCACCCTCCAAGGTGTCCGGTCTGTGGTGCGAAGGGAGATCCAAGACTCTGTTCTTGGGCCCCTACGCCAGCTCGAGGCCCGGGTGGCACAGCTTACAGGCATGCCCGTTGTCCCGCCTGCACAGCCCCCAGCACAGCCCCGTCCTGGGCTGTGAAGGAACAGTGGCAACTGCCTATGGGTGGGGATATCAGTTCCACTGTTGCCATCTGTGGGCTCATGTGCCCTGGATATCCCAACCTCCGTCCCTGTCAATTGTGTAACCCCCCCACATGTGTCATACACCGCCCCTGTATGCGTCTTGTCTGTCTTGTCTGTTAACCTACCCAACCTACCTCCCCAGCTATACCGACTACCTTCACCTGACATACCACTCTCACCTGATAAAAAAAAGGGCACTCTGTACCCACAAAAAAATTATGCCCCATACATAGCTGTCCATGTTGCACACATGTCCGCTGGACATCGAAACTGTTAATTACAATTGGCTGTACAACAGGTATTAATGTTGTCCGGACACCTCTCTCAGGGTTGGAAGGTTCCAAATGTCACACCAAATTGCATACAAATGCACAGCTGTTGCTGAGAAAGACATGGGCAGCTATGGGCCTCACCTACATCCTTCCTGCAAATCCCAAGCTTGTTTCCCTACTGTCTTACCCTCTTTGTGACCCCTTTTTCACCACTTTCCTGTCACCCCTTTTTCTTTTCTTTCAAAGAAAATAGCTGGTGTGCGCTTGTGCGCTGAGCTCACCGCTAGCGCATGCGTGAGCTCCGGCAAACGAGCGCAGACCTGGTTTTAAGTGCTTAAAAGTGCCTTTGGCACTTTTGATTGACAGGTCCTGTACTCATTTCGAAAGAAAAATAAATTCCCACTGTCAGTCTCGAACCCAGGACCTCTGTAACACTAGTCTGTATGACCTACCACTAAGCCATGACTCTCATACAAGAATATAGTGCTAAAATAAATATAACATGTAATAGTAGGAATCAATATAAAGGCAATATAGGATGTGTACTACCCAAAGCATGTCAGGTAGATTTTTAATGCCCGAATTACTGGATCCCCATACTAGTTCAGTGTTAACAGAAACAGCCCTGCTAATTGTTAGCTTGTACATAATAATGTAAGGTAATGTACATATATGAAAGTATGTATATGTACACATACATATATATATATATATATATATATATATATATATATATATATATATATATATTAATACATATGAAATATAGTGGTAGGTGTCAGTATCCATACACACTCACTACAGGAAACAGTGAAGATAAATGCAGCAACCAGAATCTGCAACACAGCCTGACTCCTGTGAGACCTACTAACCCCTTTAACTGCTTAAAGGTGCCTCCAGCACTTTGATTGATAGGCCCTGTACTCAATTTGAAAGCAAAATATAAGCATACTAGTAGGCCCTACCACAAGACCATTGTAACACTAGTCTGTATGACCTACCACTAAGCCATGACTCTCATACAGGAATATAGTGCTAAAATAAGTAGAACATGTAATAGTAGGAATGAAGATAAAGGCAATATAGGATGTGTACTACCCAAAGCATGTCAGGCAGACTTTTACTGTCCCAATTACTGGATTCCCATACTAGTTTAGTGTTAACAGAAACAGCCCTGCTAATTGTTAGCTTGTACCCAATAATGTCAGCTAATGTACATATATGAAAGTATGTATATGTACACACATATATATATATATATATATATATATATATATATATATATATATATATATCAATACATATGAAATATAGTTGTAGGTGTCAGTATGCATACACACTCACTACAGGGAACAGGTGAGAGAAATGCAGCAACCTGAATTTACAACACAGCATGAAGCATGAGAGACTAACCTTCACACTCACAGAACACTGTCGACAGCATACCAGCATGGTCCACGCCCTTACAATCTGAAAGGGCAACGCCTATCTCACATACCCTTTTATAGCACTGTCCTGACATCACAGTGAGACATGCAAGCAGTACAGAACTGGCTGCATGCAATTAGCAAATGCTGCCTTACAATTGGTGCAGAGGCCATCACATGGACCTATGCAGATACCTACAAAAGCATCCAGTACTCACACTCCACACATGCAATACATTCATTGCACAAAACCGACAGAGAAAGAGAGAGAGAGACAGAGAGAGAAAAAAAAAAGAAATAAAGACAGCCAGCAACAAAACCAGCAGCAGCAGCAGCAAACAGCAAGTAGCACCACTGACACAGCAACAGCTGACACAAACACAGGTAATGCAAAGTAGCAGGTTAATACTGTGTTTACTGTGAAACCTCCAAATGTATCATAGTTCACTATCTATAGGTATGTCCATGAGATAGGTTGTGTGTACATAGTCCTGATATATATACATATGTAATATTGCTGTACATGTCGTCCATACTTAAAACTTCCATAGCTTAGAACACAAGGCCAGTTATGCATATGATGCAGTAGTTCCCAGGGTCAGTAGAGGTTCCTCCTCATTGGTGTGGGACCACTGTGTATGTATGGCACTGTTCAGGTACATATCCTGTAGTATGGCCAGGGTTTAATATCAGTCTGTAATGTGGTGCTATGTCCTCTAGGGGTGAACGTATCACACATCCAGGGATACCATTTTGTAACAGTGATGCTGTGTGTTCTGCAATGTTGAGGGTGGCCCTCACCTGGACATGTGAGATGATAGGGAGGTTACAGTCATCTGTGATAACTAATTCCACTTGTGTAGGAGAATGGGGGGGGGGAATACCTGCACCTAAACTGTCTGCAACAATGTTGCCAATATCTGTGCATTTGGTGAATGTGAAGCATCTTACCACTGCTGACCACAGATGCCTTGCCTTCATGTGAATCTGCCCTGTGCTGCAGTAGCCTCCCACTATTGTTATACAATGTGCCTGTATCTGTAGTCCACTGGACAGGATAAATAAGTGGTGTGCATACGGTCTGGGTTAGATATGTGTGTGCACATTACATGCACTATGTGGGATGTCTGTGGTAAGCTTTTGCAAAGGGGCCAGCAGTGTGTGTTGTGGCTTCCACTGTCCCAGTGGGCTGCATGGATAGCATCACAGTCCTAACTAGTGAATAACTGTGTAATTACATACATACATAGCAAGGTAGTGTACTGTGCTTGTGGTGTTGTTGGGATATGTATATCCAGGCTGAGTAATGTGTGTCCACATCACAGGGTTGGATGGCAACACACATACAGTATGTAGGGATGAACACCCAGAGTGTTTCAGACGTGTTGCCTGTGCAGAAATATCTGGCCATTACCTGTGCATCCCCACAACACACACACATGCAACATATGGCAGAAGTACTATAGCAGTACACATAGGTTCATAGGTTCATACTAGGCTATTTGCCCTAGTGCATTGATAAGCCTAGTAGAATGTGTTTGTCTTTGCCACCCAATTAAAATTTATGTTGCTATGCCCTTTTCCGAGGTTAGTATACTGTGCCTCTGTCTAACAGTGACATAGAAGTGATACCCGGGGTACAACTATGATCTCCATCCACTCATCCAGATTCCTATGGAAGAGAGTCAATGAGGGACTCTGCCTAACCTGTACTGTGAGTTCATTACAGAGTGAAGGGAGCCTCTGGGTTAGGAATATGTCCCTCCAGCATGTCCTATTTATGTCAGTGCTAAGGTTCAGGTCTCCTGAGCGTGTGGCTGTATGGGAGTTTGATTTCCTGAGGTGCAGCATGTCCATTACTTCTGGGTTGGACATGGCTGTATATGGCAGGCACAGATTGCCTCTGAACAGGCAGTATGCCACTGAGTCCAGCTGGATTTTCTTTAACTGGGCAGCATATGGCATCTGTTTGAGCCCTTTGATCCTCTTGATGAGGTACTGTTGGGGTTTTTCCAGTTGCTGTAGGTGTCTGGTTAGGTACATCCCAAAAGGGGCATTGTACTCAATTATAGGCCTGATGATGGATGAGCTGGATGGATGGATGCTCCACAACCAGATGTCCATGGGCCAGGGTGATGGTGTGCATTTGCGACGTCGACGTGGCCGTATGCCGGCAACAGCACCAGCTGGCAGTGGCCGCGGATGACAACAGGCCCACTCACGCACCTCAAGTGCCAGCACCAGCCCCAGCAATGCTGGGTCAGTGCTGTCATCAGGACGCCCCAGGAGACCACGTGCACGTGGCTCTGGACAGTCCCAACAGGGAACTGTGTCCAGTCAACACCCCCCGCTTCCGATGACAGTACCCAGTCTGGGTTAGTACCGGATACGGTCCGTAGCACCCCTGCCTGGCACAGGTACCGTGTCCGTGCCCACAGACACTGATCTTGATGACCTGACAGGTGCAGTCTGTGGCTGTCCACAAAACCCTGTACATGGCAGCCATTATGTGGGACTGTGTGCGCTTTACACACATGCAGAAATGTAACACCTAGGGCAAACACATACACACACACACACACTGCACCAACACTGGTCCACCCTGTACTGCTGCCCCTCACAAACACACATACACACACATGTCAATTGGTGGTACCAGTGGCTGGCTTGGGCATACCTAACCCACACCCTGTGCATATGATGACACTGTGCCACCTCCTGCATACTACAACATCAGTGCAGGAAAAGGTAAACACGTTGCTGATGCACAGGGTGACTACATAGATGTGTATAAGTAGTAACATGTTGGTAACTGTTCACTGTTCCACTATGATTGTGTGTATATCCCAGCATTCCTGCTGCAGTAACTGTATGAATGTCCTGAATTGTTATCTGCACCCATACTACTTACCAAAGTGTACCAGCTGCACACCATCACATGCTACCATTGACTATGGGAATGTGCATCATGTGCTGTTATGTAGATTCAGCTATATGTATCTGTTCTGTCACACATGCATTTACACACACCCTGCTACCCCCACACATGCACACGCTCACCTGCCATTTCCATTATTTATTACCCTACATGAGTAGCTGTCGATACATGACAGGTACACATTTGAAAAGTGCACTATGTGGATTACTACCGATTTCCTCCTCTCTACCTGTACTCACAGGGTGCAGGCAACCTCATTAGTTTAAAAGTGTAATGTGCATCAGGTACTGTGGTACCCTGATTGCCACATCAAACATGTTTTCCATACGGAAATGCACACACAGAAACATCCCACATCCACACACTTGCCACATTCAGGCTTCAAAACACTATCTAGGTATATTCTGGTACATGTGCGTGTTACAGTAGCATGTAGCACTATACTGAGTACTGGCAGTTGTCTGTTGTCATGTTGTTTGTATAGGGTGCTGTCAACATCACTGTTTGTTAAGGGAAATGTGCACCCTGCAGTGCATAGCCCCATTTGGCAAAAGCCACATCCCACCCCCAGCATTGTGCACACACACTAAAACACATACTTTCCATTTGCAAGATTCAAACCCCTACCTAACTGTGTTATGACACTAGAGACAGACACATTAGCAGAGTGTGCTATTTGCATTAGTGGGAAGAATTATTTCTAATGCTGTACTTAGAGGGTGCTGACATCATCTGTGTTTAGGGAGAGGGATGTGCACCCTGTAGTGTGTTCTCCCAGTTGGCAAAAGGCACTTTTCCCTCACAGCATTATGCACACACACAAACCCCACTCATACTAACACACATACATTCCCTTTGCAGGATTCAAACCCCTACCTAACTATGTTATGACACTGGAGAAAGACACATTAGCAGAGTGTGCTATACAAATTACTGGAGAACTTTAATTCAGGTAATATAGTTATAGAGTGCTGACATCATCAGTGTTTCAAAAGGGGAATCTGCATCCTGTAGTGTACTGTCACAGTTGCTAATAGGGCATTTCCCACACACACATCGATGTGTTTGAGGTTTGCATATGTGGGGGATCCAGTACTCCAGTGTGATTAGTATATGGTTCGATTGCAACAATGAGGGATATACTTCAAGTGGTGAGCATTTTGTACTCATGTTTGTGATGATCAGGTCTAGTATATTTGCCCCTCTTGTGGGAATGTTGACTACCTGTTCCATAGCTAAAGAGTTTCTGAACTATGGGAACCCTAGAGCTTGGGTATTGTGGCTTGAGTAATGTTCACAGTCTATGTTTGGGTAGTTGACGTCACCCAGTATGATGGTGTTTGCAGAGAAATCTATACTCTCCTGTGTCATCATGAAGGCTGTGTGGGATTCCTGAGTTTGAGAGGGTGATGTAAGAGCTCCTCTGTGTCTCTTTCCATGTGGTCCAGGGAGGTACGTCTCAGGTTGTTCACACCAGCATGGACAATGACTGCCTCATACTTGTACTTGCTGTGGAGTGACCTGAGTGCTTGTGTTATGTGGCACATTCTATCACCCGACAGGTAGCTAAATGTGACCCTCACCTTGCTCAGTCTGGAGGGCGGGACGTCAGTCAACAACTCATGTCAAGCATGTTCACACTCCTCATAAATGATGTGGAAACCTTCAAAGCCCCCAGGCCTGTTGAAAATATGGACCAGACTGCAGATACCTGTATAAAGGCATTCTATGGACACATTCAGGAATGCATGGATCATGCAATCCCAAATGAAAGCAAGACCCAATCCTCCAAAGGCAGACGTCCTGTGTGCTGGACACCAGCCATAAACAAACTATACAATAGAAGGATGATGCTACTACATGATACAACAAACTCCCAAAATGTGAAGGCATCACTGATGAGTATTAGAAGACAACTACAGGCACTCATAAGATTGTCTAAGGCCATCTTTGAGAGAAGATTCCACAAGACACTGAGGATAATCACAAGGCTTTCTGTAGTTATGTTAGGAACCTGGGTGGTAATACCCAGATATGCTCAGAGGTAGTCCAAGATGTCACACGAAATACCAAACACACAGACATTGCCATCATCCTAGTGGACAGGTTCACTGCTACCTTCTCCCCCCCTCCACACCAAAAGGGCAAATATTTCTCCCAGCAGAGTGCTGCCCCTGACATCTCAGATGCTCAGGTAAGAGCTGCCCTCTCCAAAGCAATAAACACTGCATCAATGGGACCAGACAGTGTCCCAGGCTGTGTCCTACATGAACCCCAAGAAGAGCTACACCCAGACATAACACTACTGTTCAATCCCAGCCTTACTACACGATATGTGGCCAAAGAGTGGCATACAGCAACAGTGGTCCCTCTACATTCAGGTGGTGCCTTAACGGATCCTGGACACTATTCGCCCCATATGTCTGAATAGCTTGGTCTGCAAAGCTATGGCAAGGATCATCATGAACCTCATAAATATAGATATTGGGGACCTACAGACACGTCACCATACACAGTTTGGCTTTGTTAATGGCAGATCCTGCCTCTCAAACCTGTTTGCTTTCTTTGAAACAGTCACCAAGGCCACTGTCAAGGGGAAGGTGGTCTACACAGCCTACCTGGACCTTGCATAAGCCTTTGATACAATACCCCACTTGTGCATTCTAGGGAAGCTCACCAGTGTACATATTAACCCCTATGTCACTACAGATATTGCACAGTGGCTCAAGGGCAGAACACACATGGTTAGAATTGCTGGAGCCATGTCAGCCTCAAAACCAGTTACAAGTGGTGTCCCACAAGGCTCAGCCCTGGGATCTGTCTTGTTCAGTATATATTTATCAGAGGTACAGGCCAACATGGAAGTACTGTGGCTGAGCAAGTCGCAGATGACTGCAAACCGGACGCCATAATCAACTCTCCAGCTAACACACGCATCCTCCAAAAGGGCCTCTTGGAAACACACGACTTGTGCCACAGCCATGGCCTCAAGCTGAATGCCAAAAGTGTATAGTCATCCCTTTGTCAAAACAAAGTGACCACAAAGTACCACATATGTGTTAATCCATTAAGTGCAGACGAAGGAATTATGGACCTTGGGGTACACAGGTTGATAGCATTCTCTCATTTGACAACAACATGGCCAAAGTGGTTAGGAAAACATTTTATATGGGCCACATCATCATGAAGGGATTCACATGTAGATCAGGGAGGACATTGTGCCTCTTTACTCATCCCTCATCATGCCCATAATTGACTACAATGCCCCTGTCGGCATGCACCTTACCAGACACCTGCAGCAACTGGAAAGACCACAAAAGTACCTCAACAAGAGGATCAAAGGGCTCAAACAGATGCCACATACTGACTGGTTAAAGAAACAGCAGCTCTACTCAGTGGCATACTGCCTCTTCATAGGCAATCTGTGCCTGACATATAAAGCCATGTCAAACCCTGACTTAATGGCCATGCTGCACCTCAGAATATCCAGATCCCATCAGGCTACACGCTGGAAAGACTTGAACCTCAGGAGTGATATACATAGGACATGCTGGAGGGACACATTCATAACTCAGAGGCTCCCTTCATTCTGGAATATTATCCCAATAGAGGTTAGGCAGAGTCACTCAGTGACTATCTTCAAGAGGGATATTAATGACTGGATGTGACATTGTAGGTTTACCCTTGGTATCACTTATGTGTCACTGTTAGACAGAGGCACAGTATACTAACCTTGGAAAAGGGCATAGCAAGATAGATTTACAATGCATGGTGAAAGCCACACACATTCTGGCTAGGTGTATACATGCCCTAGGGCAGATAGCCTAGTATGAACCTATGGACCTATGTATCTTGTTCACCATTGGCCCTATGTGCTGTTAATCACCAATGCAATCTCAATACTATGGTAGCATGTGCAAAGGTCAGTTGTCAGTCACCTCTATGGTACAGTTGTGGAATATGTGAGTCATGTAGTAATGTCACAGCTGCCACATGTACACAGTCAACCCTATCCACTACCCATGGATGTACAACACATGTATGAGATGGAAACACATGGCCAAACTGTGGACTAAGCACTCTGAACCCAGTACTGGCATAACCTGTCAGGTGGCATGAAATACTACAGTGACTGCAATACCAGTCTGATGTGGACCTACACTGACAGCAATACAAGCACGGAAACACACCGGGCCATTCGTGGAGCCTGAGGATAGCATCCTGCCTGAGTGGCAGACACCTCTGCAGCTGGCACACAGGCATACGTTAGGCCTGAACACAGCACGCATAACACATAGCACACAAATCCTGTGTGCCAAACAAGCACAGTCTGTACAGCTATACAACACTACTGCTGCGGTTGTGTTAGGTACTTTTATTGTCCAGTACAGTGAGGTCATGCTCACCAGGCTGGACAAGGTGAAGGTCACAGTGATATGCTCATGGGGCACTATGGTCCACCACATAACACAAGCATACAGGTCAGTCAGATGCATGGACACATATGACTCAGTCATTGTCCATGCCACTACAGCTGATGTGTGATGTCCCTCACTGGGATACATGATAGGGAACATGGAAGGGCTCACTGAGCAAGTGACACAGGCTGGTAGAACCCTGACCTTGGTTGGCATCAGACCCTCACCAGGAATGCTGACATATTACTGAATGCTAATGAATTACTGTAGCTACAACACCCTAGCTGAATGGTTCTTAGCATGCGGTCACTGCATTGCTATGGAACAACGTCTTACCACTCCCACAACAGGTGAAAACATGCAGCACCTGTTCATCAACAACATGTAGACTATATGCCCCAGACCAGGTGTGTATCCCTCACTACTAGGTTGATAGCATCTACATCTCACACTGTATATACACATCCCACATGCAGCACCTGCACAGAAGACCACAGTCATAATGTTACCCTGTGCAAATACCATGTATTCACATGTGGCAGGCATCACACATGGTAACTATTGAAGGTCACAGGTACATATGTGTATTTGGCACACACATACATCATGTGTGCATTGCCATAACTGGTTTAATCGATGTCATGCATTATTGTGAGAAACAACCCGCACACATGGGCATTCTGTGTGAGCAAAACACACGTGACATGTCTGGAATCAAAAGCCATAAATAATTGTGATATCGTTTAGAAAGGGATATGTGCATCCTGTAGTGTGTTTTCCCAGTTGCCAAAAGGGATGTTTTTTTCATACACACTTACCCCCCACCACACACACTTGCTGGATTCAAACCCCTACCTAACTATGTTATGACACTAGAGACGGACGCATTAGCAGAGCGTGCTATTCGCATTACTGGGAGATTTTTTTTCCCCTGATATACTTATAGGGTGCTGACATCATCGGTGTTTAGAAAGGGGAATGGGCATCCTGTGGTGTGTTTTCACAGTTGCCAAAAGGGATGTTCCTTTCATACACACTTACCCCCCTTCATACACACTTGCTGGATTCAAACCCCTACCTAACTATGTTATGACACTAGAGACGGACGCATTAGCAGAGCGCGCTATTCGCATTACTGGGAGATTCTTTTTCTCCTGATATACTTATAGGGTGCTGACATCATCAGTGTTTAGAAAGGGGAATGGGCATCCTGTGGTGTGTTTTCACAGTTGCCAAAAGGGATGTTCCTTTCATACACACTTACCCCCCTTCATACACACTTGCTGGATTCAAACCCCTACCTAACTATGTTATGACACTAGAGATGGACACATTAGCAGAGTGCACTATTCGCATTACTGGGAGATTTCTTTTCCCCTGATATACTTATAGGGTGCTGACATCATCGGTGTTTAGAAAGGGGAATGGGCATCCTGTGGTGTGTTTTCACAGTTGCCAAAAGGGATGTTCCTTTCATACACACTTACCCCCTTCATACACACTTGCTGGATTCAAACCCCTACCTAACTATGTTATGACACTAGAGATGGATGCATTAGCAGAGCGCACTATTCAGATTACTGGGAGATTCTTTTTCTCCTGATATACTTATAGGGTGCTGACATCATCAGTGTTTAGAAAGGGGAATGAGCATCCTGTGGTGTGTTTTCCCAGTTGCTAAGAGGAACATTTGGACTAAGTGTGTGAGCATGCCCAGTTCAGCCTTCCCATGGCATGTTGTGTGAAAGATGTCTCATTTATCAAAGTGTGTGAGCATGCCCAGTGTGAGCTTTCCATATGTTGAACTCTGCAGCCCATCACATTTGTGGATGAGTGTGACCTTCAACAAATATCTCCAGTTTATGGTTGTGTGTTCTGTGCCATGTTGTGTAGTCACTGTCCAAATGCTTTTTGTGTGAACACAACAGGGATTATACTGTGCCTGCAGGTTTTGCATGGGATACTTTGCATACAATTGTCAACATCCGTTCATACTGACCTAACACTGTAGTACTGTATAGTGTAGTGGTTCAGTACTTTCACTGTGGTGGACAGTATCCTGGGCTTTAGTCCTATCACTGCTTTACATTTCCATAGTGTGCACAACAGCCTGGTTAGGGTCCAGTTGTGCACATCTGCACAAAGGCGGTGCCTCTACGGACCCTGGTAATTACTGCCCCATAAGCTTAACAAGTCTAGTCTGCAAAGCTATGGAGAGGATCATAATGGAGCTCATAAACAAAGATATAGGGGACATGCAGACATTGGACCCGTCCCAGTTTGGCTTGGTCAATGGCAGATCATGCCTTTTGAACTTGGTCGACTTCTTCAAAACAGTCACTAAGGCCATTGATGAGGGAAAGGCAGTCCATACAGCCTACCTTGACCTTGCAAAGGCTTTCGACACAATACCCCACTCGGGTATTGTAGAAAAACCTACCAACTTAAATGTAAACCCATATGTCACAAGATGGGTTGCAAACTGGCTTAAGGACAGGACCCACAGGGTTAGAGTTGCTGGCGCTATGTCAGACTCCAAGCCAGTCACAAGTGGTGTCCCACAGGGCTCAGTCCTTGGCCCCCTATTGTTCGTCATCTACTTCTCAGAAGTACAGGCCAACATGGGAGGACTTTGGCTGACAAAGTTTGCAGATGACTGCAAACTGGGTGCCATAGTGGACAGTGCATCAGACACGGATATCCTTCAGAAGGGACTCACGGAAACTGATAGCTGGTGCCAGAGCCATGGCCTGAAGTTAAATGCCAAAACATGTATAGTCATACCCTTCGGGAAAAGCAAGGTAACCCCAAGCTACCATATAGGTGGCAATCCTCTAAGCACAGAGGAGGTTATCATGGACCTGGGGACCCAGGTTGACAGTGGCCTTTCTTCTGACACTCACATTGCTAAAGTGGCTAGAAAGACCTTCTACATTGCCCACCTGATCAGGAAGGGATTCACATCCAGATCTAGTGAGGTCATTGTTCCCCTGTACTCTTCACTTATCAGACCAATGATCGAGTACAATGCCCCATTCTGGATGTATCTCACCCGACATCTGCAGCAATTGGAGAGACCCCAAAAGTCCCCCACCAAAAGGATAAAGGGACTCCAACATCTGTCATATGCTGCCAGATTGAAGACACTCCAGCTCTATTCAGTCACATACCGTCTGCTCAGAGGTGACATGTGCCTGACATGCAAGGCCATGTCCAACCAGGAAGTAATGGACATGCTCCACCTCAAAATCGCCAAATCCACCAGAACCACTAGGGCAAGTGACTTAAACCTTAGCAGGGATATAAGTAGGACATGTTGGAGGGATAGATTTATCACTCAGAGACTCCCTATGCTGTGGAATACAATCCCGGTCCATGTGAGGCAGAGCACCTCGCTGGCTCTGTTCAAGGGGAATCTTGACCTGTGGATGGGAGATCATAGGTTTACCCTGGGGATCGTCTCTGTGTCACTGCTGGACAGAGGCACGACAAACTAATGGGCACAGTATTGTTTCCATATAAGGGGTGGCGACCACAAAACTCTGGGCTAGGCTTATAACTGCCTTAGGGCAGATAGCCTAGTATAAACCTATGAACCTATCTGACCATGTTGCATTATGTTCAGATATGAACTACTTACAACAGCCTCATCCAACATCAGTAGTGTATTCCACAACATAGGTGTACATTGGCAAACACTACCGATGTGCCCTAGGCCATTTCTAATGCTAGTCAGAGAGTGTGTTTGTCCTTCGACACATTGTAAGTGTAGTTTGCCATGACATATGTCTTGTTTAGTATACTGTGCCTCTGTCTACCTGTGACATAACATTGATACCCAGGGTAAACCTACCATCTCCCATCCACTCATTAAGATTCCTGTTGAGGAGAATCAACGAGTGACTCTATGGATAACCTGTACTGGTAGTTTACTCATGCGTGGGGGTGGCTTCTGTGTTATGGATAATGCAGTACAGCTTGTCCTATGTATGTCAGTGCTGGGGTTCAGGTCCCTCATGTGCATAGCTCACTGCCATTCAGATTGTACAAGGTGCAGCATGTTCATTGATTCCAGCTTGGACATGGCTTTCTACATCAGGCACAGCTTGCGTCTGGGTGGCCAGCATGGCAGTGTGTGGAGTTGCACTCTGTTTAATCAGGCAACACATTACATGTGTTCAAGCTCTTTGATACTCCTGGTGAGGTACTGTTGTGGACTTTACAGTTGATGGTGGTGTCTGCTGAGGTACACCCCACAGGGGCTGTTGTGGTCATTTGTAACGCTGATGAAGGATAACTGCAGAACCACAATGACCTCCCCTTATCTAGATGTCATAACCTTCATGATTAGGTTGGTATATGGATTGTTTCTGTTAACACTACAGCCACATGTTTGTCCAATGCAGGATATCTATCACCTTGTGTACCCAGGTCTGTCATTACATGTTAAGTATGTAATGGGTTAACACCTATGTGGTAATTGGTGGTCACTTACTGTATATCCACAGAGGTTGACTATACAGTTTTCTCCATTTAACATGCTGACATGGCTATGGCACCGGTTGTCTGTTTCTATGTGGCCCTTTGTGGGATGCTTGTGTCAGCTGGAGTGTCAGATATGTTAGGCGGTTTGTAGTCCTCTGCAAACATGTTCAGGCACAGTCCTTACATGTTGGCCTGTACCTATGGGGCATATATACCAGACGGGAAGGTCCCAGGACCAAGCTTTGTGGGATACCTGTTATATGTGGTTTGTAGTCTGACATGGCTGCAGCATGTCTGACCATGTCAGTTCTGTCGTTGGTCTGGTTTGCAACCCCTCTAGTGACATTGGGGTGTATATATAAGCTGGTGAGCATATCTATATTGAACACGTAGGGTATTGTATGGAAGGCTTTGCAAGGTCCAGCTACACTGTGTGGACCACATTGCCCTCATCAGTGACCTCAATTACTGTTTCAACTGAGTCACACATGTTTAGGGGCGGGGTCTGCACTTCATAAACCCACACTGGGTAGGGTCGGGTGTCAATAGATCCCCAATATCGTTATGTCTGCGGTACATGCTGATCCTTTCCATAGCTGTGCAGACCAAGCTTCTCAGGATTCTGTGGTGGTTTTTAGTATCCATTCAGGCGACACCTTTCTTGAGAACAACCACTGTTGTTGTACACTGCTCTTTGGGTACATATCCTGTGGTAAGGCTGACATAATGTCAGGGAGGCAGCAGTCTGCTGGGAAAGATATTTGGCATTATGAGGGGGGGGTTTGCACTGCACCTGTCAGGATGTATGTTGGCAATACGTGTGTGTGTTTGGTATGTTGTTTGTAATATTTGTGTGATCCAGAGCATATCCAGGAATTCACAACACGCTTACTACCATCAGTTGCAGCAGCCTTGGGGTTATCCTTAGTGTCCTGTACAATTTGTATCATAATAGGTTCATAGGTTCATACTAGGCTATCCACCCTAGGGCATTTGTAAGCCTAGCCACAGTGTGTGTGGCTTTTGCCACCCCTTGCTATGTGAATATTATGGCCATTTATGATTTACTTAGCTGTGCCTCTGTCTGGACATGACACAGTAAAGACCCCCAGTGTACATCTACAATTATCCATCCATTTTGCTAACTTCCTGTTGAAGAGTGTCAGTGAGGGGCTCTGCCTAACATGTAGTGGTATTCTGTTCCAGGGTGTGGAGAGACTCAGGGTTAGGTATCTGTCCCTCCAGCACATCCTATTTGATTATGTGTTAAGGTTGACATCTCTGACTCACACAGCTCCGATGGCTTTGAGTTTTCTGGGGTGGAGCATGTCCATTACTTCTGTGTTGGACATGGACTTGTACAACAGACATACAATGCCTCTGTGTAGGCAGTATGTGACTGCATTCAGCTGTGGTGTCTACAGCCAGGCAGCATATGTGATATATTTGGGACCCTTTCTGACTCTTGCTGAGGTACCTTTGAGGTCTTTCTAACTGCTGCAGGTGCCAGGTAATGTACATCCCAAATGAGGCATTGTATTACAATATGGTCTGATAGGGGAACAGTATAGGGGCACAATGACCTTTGTTGACGTAGATGTGAATCCTTTCATGATACAGTGTCCAATATAGACAGTCTTCCTAGACAAATTGGCGATGTGACTGTCACATAACAGGTGACTGTCCACTTGTGTCACTAGGTCCCTGATTACTCCTTCCACACATAATGGTTTACCACCTATGTGGTAATTTGTGTGTACCTTGTTTTGTATTTGGTGGTACATTCATACTGTCCACTGTCTTCAGGACAGTGGGGTGGGGTTCCTGTGTGTGAGAGTGTGGTCTGTAGCATGCTACAGACTGTACAGCAGTCTTGCCTACAGTTAGTTGCACATGGGTGGACTGCAATGACATAAGCATTGTCAGTTAACTGGACGTATGGCTGTCTGTGCTGAATATGGATACTCACCCTCCTTTTATGTTTTGTTACAGGTTTTGTGGCCATAACACATGATATGTGGTATTACCTGGTAGTGCTGGTGTGCTGTCACGAGGCTTGCAGCAGGTTTCTATCACTGGACAGACATCAATGTTCTCCATACTGGGGAGGGCCTCAGGAGCATGCATATTGAGGTTTACACATCTGGCATTGATCAGCATTACCCTTCTGTTTCTTTCCAGTTTTGTTTTCTATGGTGGTGGGTTGGTCTTTTCGGCCTTGCCTACGAAAGGATCTCTGTAGGTTGCAAAAGCCTTAGGCAATATCCAGACGCTCATGGGTAACAGGTGCAAGCCATCCCTGGGACAGCAGCATGTCTCACTATGGAGTCACCTATTACAACTGTATCAGGCATGTTGTTTCTCCTTCTGTCCTGTGACTGTTTGGCACACCAGCTTTGTGTACTATGTGTTACATGTGCTATGTCTGGAGGTTGTTTTATTGGGTGTCTGCTTTGGAGGCTTGTGTTGGTGTTGTGTGTTTGTAATTAGGGCCTCTGGGAATGTTTTTGTGTTTATGTGTTTGGTTTACAGTCGTTGTAGGTCTATGTGGGACTGGGTTTGTGGTGTATGTGGTTACCTTGTCCTCCTGACTAGTTTTGACAGTACTGATTTGCGGGTGCTCAGGCTCGGTTTGGCTACCTGGTTGCATCTATCACATACATTTGTATTTATTGGGGTGAGTTGTTGTTGTGTGTGTACTTGGGACAGGTGTCACATTGCCACTGGATTCACAGATTCTACTTGTTTTGCCTGGCCTTAGTGGATTGTATGTGTGGACACATTTTATTGCCATACTAGTGATCACTGATTACTTCATGTTTGATCTATCATGTGGTAGCTTCCTCATTCTCTTCAATGGTTTAGTAATTGCTGGAGTCCAGCATGCCAGATGCCTGGGTGTATGGCATTGTGTCTTGTTGTTTGTGATTGCAGACTCCAAGCACTCTTGGCTGTGTTCATGGTATGCCTGTATAACATGTTCTGCAGTGTGTCCCATATTCTGGACCTGCACAGGGCTTTTCATGGATTCCACATTGGTTTGTAGGGGTGCAAGCTATGCTTTATACATGTGTTTCACTGTGGTAATCTGGCCAGGGACTGGGGTCGGGATGTGTAACTACAGTGTGATTACTCTATGGTCTGGTCTTACCAGTGAGGGATACACTTCTCATCTTGACATCCAGTACACATATTTCTGATTATCACATCCAGTATGCTTACCCCTCTTGTGGAAGTGTTACATTTTGCATGTCCATTTTGTTTGATGGATTCTGGGAAATTGTCTACACTTGTGTCAGTGCTAGTATAATACAAAGAGTATAGTGACAAACATCTCAAAAGCTGACTTCACACTTCTTCAGACTGAGATGGTATCCGTTCAGCCCACTGGGCCAGTGGAAACCACAACACACAATGGTGACTCCTTCACAGACGCTTTCTACGGACATCTCCAAGAAAGCATGGACCATGCAATCACAAATAAAAACAAGACCCTCTCCACCAAGGGAAAGTGGCCTGTCTGGTGGACCCCAGCCATAAACAAACTGTATAACAGATGAAGGATACTAATGCAAGACAGAGCTACATCTCCTAAAGGGAAGGCAGCTGTGATCAGCACTAGTAAAAGCTACATTCTCTCATAAAGACATCCAAGGTCAACTTGGAGACATAAATCACCAAAGACAATGAAGATAACCACACTGCCTTCTTCAGTTATGTCAGAAACCTGGGTGGGAACCCTCAGATATGCTCAGAGTTGGTACACAACAACATATATTTCAGTGACCTGACAGATATTGGCAACATTCTGGCAGACAGGTTCAGTGCAATTTTCCCCTCCCTCACCCCCAAAAGAAGATAGTTATCACAGCTGAATGTAACCTCACTGTCATCTCGGATGTCCATGTGAGAGCCGCACTCAGCAAAGACAAGTACACAGCATCAATGGGACCTGATGGTATCCCCAGTTGCATGCTATGTGAACTCCAGAAGGAGCTAAACCCGTATATACAAATGCTATTTAACCTTAGCCTTGCTACAGGATATGTACCTGAACACTGGCATACAGCAACAGTGGTCCCACTCCACAAAGGAGATGCCTCCACAGACCCTGGCAACTACCACCACACAAGCTTAACCAGCCTTGTCTGCAAAGCTATGGGAAGAGTCATTATGGAGCTCTTAAACAGAGACATTGGTGACCTACAGACCCTTGATCCCACCCAGTTCAGCTTTGTACAGGGCAGATCCTGCCTTTTGCACCTAGTTGACTATTTTGAAACTGTCAGTAGGGCCATTGATGAGGGCTATGCGGTCCACACAGCCTACCTGCACTTGGCTAAGGCCTTTGACACAATACCCCACTCAGGCATCATAGACAAGCTCAACAGCTGAAATATAACACCATGTCACAGGATAGGTTGCAAAATGGCTAAGAAACGGAACCCATAAAGTCAACATTGCAGGTGCCTTGTCAGATTCAAAGCCAGTCACAAGTGGTGTCCCACAAGGATCTGTCCTGGGACCCCTCTTATTTGGCATTTACTTTTCAGATGTGAAAGCAAACATAGGAGGGTTGTGGCTGACAAAGTTTGCAGATGACTGCAACCTAGGCACCATAGTGAATACATCAGCCGGCACACACATCCTACAGAATGCCGTCACAAAGACAGATAGCTGGTGCCGGAATCATGGCCTGAAACTGAATGCAACTGATGTGTAGTCATCCCCTTTGGGAGGAACAAAGTACCCACAAATCAATACATAGACAGCAACCCACTGAGCACAGAAAACAAATCAGACACCTGGGGACACATGTAGATAGTGACATCTCGTTTGACACCCATGTTGCCAAAGTGGTTAGACTTTCTATCTTGCCCACCTTATCATGAAGGGTTTTCCATCCAGATCAAAGGAGGTCATTGTACCACTATACTTCTCCCTTATCAGGCCCATGATTGAATACAAAGCCCCATTTGGTATGTACCTCACCCAGCACTTGCAACAGCTGGAGAGACCCCAAATGTACCTTACCAAGAAGATCAGGGGTCTACAACACATGTCATATGCTTCCAGACTAAAGGAAATCCAGCTTTATTCAGTGGCATACCGCATACTTACAGGTGACCTATGCCTGACATACAAGACCATGTCCAATCAGGATTTGGTGGACATGCTCCACTGCAAGCAATCCAAATCCACCAGAACCATGAGAGCTAAAGATTTGAACCTCAGCACATACATGTATAGGACATGCTGGAGGGACAGAGTCATAACTCAGAGGCTTCTCACACTCTAGCAGAGTATCCCAGTTCATGTTAGACAGAGTCCCTCACTGACTCTCTTCAAGAGAAATCTGGACAACTGGATGTGAGATTGTAGGTTTACCCCAGGGGTCCTCCCTGTGTCACTACTAGACAGAGGCACAGTCAAGTTATTCAATTACGTAAGGGGGTCATAATGTGTCACTACTAAGTCAGAGGCACAATATTCGGAATCTATTCTGTACACTTATTACCACTATAAGGGGTGGCAATAGCCACATCACTATGGCTAGGCTTATAAATGCACTAGGGCAGATAGCCTAGTAGTAAACTGTGAAACTATGAAACTATGGTGTATGTGTAGGTATTGTCAGTCAAGCAATATAATGTGGTTTGGGGGGCTTGATATCTTCCTGTATTCCAACAGTTTTTTGTCTATTCCTTCTAGCATGTCAAGGGATCAGTTGCTAGTGTCCTCTCCTGCTCAGCTGGTGAACCTGGGAATATTGAGGCAATGTTACAATTGCCTCATGTACACAGACAACCCTCTCCTTCTCCCACAAAACACAAATACATGCGAGAGATGCAACTATATAGCCAAACTGGAGGCTGAGCTCTCTCAACATAGGACTGGCAAGACCAGAGAGGAGGAGAAGGTAACCACACACACCACAAACCCAGTCTCACATAGCACTATCACAACTTCAAATCATACACATAAACACACAAAGACATACTCGGAGGCTCTGATCAGAAATCTACCAAAACAGCAGACGCCACCAAAGCAGACACCCAAACAACTGCCTCCACAGGGCACAGCACATGCAACACATAGACCACAGAGTCAGTGTGCCAAACAGTCACAGCCCTTAAGGCCAAACACAATGCCAGACACAGTCATCATAGGTGACTCCATAGTCAGACACACTGACGTCCCGCTCACCAGATTGAGTAAGGAGAAGGTCACAGTAAGCTGCCTATCGGGCGCTGGAATCCACCACATAATGCAAGCACTCAGGTCACTCAACTGCAAGTACAAGTATGACTCAGTCATTGTCCATGCTGGTGTGAACGACCTGAGATGTACCTCCCTGATGTACCTCCCTGGACTACATGAAAAGAGACATAGAGGAGCTCTCTGATTATGTAGCCCAGGCAGGTATGACCCTGACCTTGAGCAGTATCCTACCTTCACCAAGAATGATGCCACAATACAGAGACAAGATGATCAGCTGTAATAATTGGCTTAAACTATGGTGTTATTCAAAGGGGATCCAATGTCTGTCTGCCTGGGATGACATGCTGGACAAGCCACGCTGATTCGCAAGGGACGGCTTGCACCTGTCACCCCTGGGCTTCCGGATTTTGGCTAAGGCTCTTGCCACCCCCATTGTGCCTTTTTTAGGCAAGGCTCAGATTCTAAACCTACCACCCTAGAACACAAAAAAGGAAAAAAACTAAGGGTAATGCTGCTCAATGCCAGAAGTCTCAACCTCAAGATGCACGCACTCGAAGCCCTTCTCAGTATGGAGAACATCGATGTCTGTGCTGTGACTGAAACCTGGTTCAAGGCTCCTGACAGCACCCCGGCACTATCAGGTGTTACCTCATATCATGCGTTCCGGCCCCAAAATCTGGACAACACCAAGAAAGGAGGGTGGGTGTCCATATTCATCAAGGACACCCTCACCTCAAGGTTGGTGGCAACGCACGATGCATCGGAGACCATCCAGGTGCAATTAACCGTAGGCAAGACTGCTCTGCAGTTTGTAGCATGTTACAGGCCACCCTCTCAAACTCAGGAACCTCACACAGCTTTCCTGAAAACACTGGAGTGGATAAATGTATCTCCAAACACCATCATACTGGGTGATTTCAACTATCCAAATATAGACTGGGATCACTACTCAAGCCCCAACACTCTAGCCCAAAGGTTCCTAGAGTTCATAAACTCAAATGCCATGGAACAACTAGTCACCATCCCCACAAGAGGAGACAACATACTAGATCTCATCATCACGAACATGGGGTCACAATGTTCAACACCAGAAGTATACCCATCATTGGTGAGATCAGATCATAAACTAATCTCACTGGAAGTCCACATCCCGCCCCCACCCCAGATAAAAAAGACCACAGTGAAGAACTTCTCAAAAGCCGACTTCACACTTCTAAAGACTGGTGTGGTCTCTTTCAAGGCCCCCAAGCCAGCGGAAACCATTACCCAAGCCGCTGAATCACTTACAAATGCCTTCTACCAGCACCTCCAGGACTGCATGGATCAGGCAATCCCAAACAAAACAAAGACTCTTTGTACCAAAGGCAAGCGTCCAGTCTGGTGGACCCCAGCCATAAACAAGCTCTACAACAGAAGGAAGGAGCTACTACAAGATAGAGCAAAATCCGTAGAAGGGAAGACACCCCTGCTCATTATAAGTAAAAACTGAGATCTCCCATAAAATCATCCAAGGCAAATTTTGAGAGAAAACTGGCTAAGGACTCAAAAGACAATCATAAGGCCTTTTTTAGCTATGTTAGAAACCTGGGAGGAAACTCCCAGATATGCTCAGAATTAGTTCAAAATGATGTAAACATCACTGAACCTACAGACATTGCCAACATACTGGCTGACAGGTTCAGTGCAGATTTCTCCCTCCCCCCCAAAAGGAGAGATATCTATACCAGAGGATTGTAGCCCCCCAAACATCTCAAATGCTCAGGTGAGAACTGCTCTATCCAAGGCGAAAAACACAGCATCCATGGGACCAGATGGTGTCCCCGGTTGTGTGCTCCATGAACTCAATGAGGAATTAAACCCGCAGTTAGGGCAGCTGTTTAATCTTAGCCTCACCTCAGGATACGCACCAAGGAGTGGCGTGGCAACGGTGGTCCCACTTCACAAAGGAGGTGCCTCCACCGACCCCAGAAACTACCGTCCCATCAGCTTGACAAGCCTGGTCTGCAAAGCTATGGAGAGGATCATAATGGAACTCATAAATGAAGACATAGGGGACTTGCAGACTTTGGATCCAACCCAGTTTGGCTTTGTCAAGGGCAGATCATGCCTTTTAAACTTGGTTGACTTTTTCAAAACAGTCACCAAGGCCATTGACGAGGGCAAGGCAGTCCACACAGCCTACCTTGACCTGGCAAAGGCTTTCAACACAATACCCCACTCAGGTATCATTGAAAAACTCACCAGCTTAAATGTAAACCCATACGTCACAAGATGGGTTGCAAACTGGCTAAGTGACAGAACCCACAGGGTCAGAGTTGCTGGCGCCATGTCACACTCCAAGCCTGTCACAAGTGGTGTCCCACAGGGCTCAGTCCTGGGCCCACTTTTGTTCGGCATCTACTTTTCAGAAGTACAAGCAAACACAGGAGGATTATGGCTGACAAAGTTTGCAGATGACTGCAAACTGGGAACCATAGTTGAAAACCCATCTGACACAGACATCCTTCAGAAGGGTCTCATAGAAACGGATAACTGGTGCCAGAGCCATGGCCTAAAGTTAAACGCTAAACAATGCATAGTCATACCCTTCGGGAAAAACAAGGTTACCCCTAGTTCCCATATAGGTGGCAATCCTCTAAGCACAGAAGAGGTTATCAGGGATCTGGGCACCCAGGTTGACAGTAACCTTTCGATTGACACTCATGTTGCCAAAGTAGTTAGGAAGACCTTCTACATTGCCCACCTGATCATGCAGGGATTCACATCTAGATCAAGGGAGGTCATTGTTCCCCTGTACTTATCACTCATCAGACCAATGATTGAGTACAATGCCCCATTCGGAATGTATCTGACCCGACACCTGCAGCAATTGGAAAGGCCCCAAAAATTCCTCACCAGAAGGATAAAGGGTCTCAAAATATGTCTTATGCTGCCCGACTGAAGGAACTCCAGCTCTATTCAGTCGCTTACCGTCTGCTCAGAGGTGACCTGTGCCTGACATACAAGGCCATGTCCAACCCGGAATTAATGAACATGCTTCACCTCAAAACCTCTAAATCCATCAGAACTACAAGGGCAAGAGACTTAAACCTCAACACGGCTATTAATAGGACGTGCTGGAGGGACAGATTCATCACCCAGAGACTCCCTATGCTGTGGAACAACATCCTGGTACATGTGAGGCTGAGCACCTCGCTGGCTTTGTGCAAGAGAAATCTTGACCAATGGATGGGAGATCGCAGGTATACCCCAGGGATAACCTCAGTGTCACTGCTTGACAGAGGCACAGCAAAATAATGGGCATATTATCCTTCAAACTGAAGGGGTGGCAGTAGCCACAAAACTCTGGGCTAGGCTTATATATGCCCTAGGGCAGATAGCCTAGTATGAACCTATGAACCTATGAACATAGGCCTGGTGCGGTTCCTGCTATTAGGACAGTGGTCTGCAGCAAGCTATATAGTAGTAGGCAGTTTTAGCCATTGGTATTTGACCATGGCTAATCCATGTTGCTTCTTGTTGTGGTACCAACATGGGGTGTGGTTATCCATGACATTTATTGCTAGTCACCCTCGTTTTGTAGCTTGTTCCATGTTTTTGCACATGTACATCACTGTATGAGGTGTGACCTGGTAGTGTTAGGGTGCTGATGTGGGCTTTGACCCAGTTTTCTATTACAGCACTGATATCTACATTCTCTATACTGTGTGCGTTTACACTGCACGCATCTTGCTGTTTATACTTCTGGCATTGGGTAGCATTACATCTAGGTTCCTATCCCTTGTGGTACCTATGAAGGTGGGTTTGTGTTTTTGTGGTTTATGATTGGTGAGGGTGGATGTTAGTCAGGGTCCTCAGGTGTGCATATGGTACATGGTGTTACATTACTTAACACATGGCATTCATGCCTCAGGTGGTGCTGCAGGGCTGCCTCTGTCGGATGCACATACTACACTCCCTGTACATGTTTGGAAGCAGGTTGTGTCATGTTAGGCATCCCTGTTACTATATGAGTGAGTCAGAGCGGGTATCAGTCCCAGTGTTCCTACTGACCAAGTGTATGTGCTATGCGTTGCCTCTTTGCCAAGGCCAGGGCATACTGGGCACGCCTCCTTCTGCCTACTGGGGCAAGGTCAGGTTGTTCCTCCTCCGAGTCACCCTCTGCCTGTGGTGGCCTTGGCAATGGTGGGGTATGTTTGGCCCAGCCCTATGCTGGTCCTGCTGCAGCTGTTTCCGCAGGATCATATTATGTAGCATAGCACATATCATGATCATTTGGGTACATGTAGTTGGTGTGTACTGCAAGGCTCCACCAGATGTGTCCAGACACCGGAACCGTGACTTGAGCAGCCCAAACACACGCTCTATGACATTACGTGTTTGTGCGTGTGCCTCATTATGGCGTTCCTGTTCAGGTGTGTGTGCATTTCTGATGGGTGTCATCAGCCACGGCTCAAGTGCATAACCTGCATCCCCCACTAGGTGTCCGTGTGGGAAGTCCCCACTGGCAAATGATTGGTACAGCTGCGTCAGATGCCAGATGTGGGAATCGTGGTAGCTCCCAGGGCAGCCAGCACACACATTCATTATTATGCCCTGGGCATCACACACGACCTGGCAGTTGATGGAGGGGAATCCCTTGCGGTTAATGTAGGCTCTACCCTGCTCACCGGCTGGTGCTTTGATGCATATGTGCGTGCAGTCTATTGCACCCAGTACCTCAGGGTATCCCGCTATTTGCTGGAAGAGACGCATATTGCTGGCCACAACCTCACGGGCATTGGGGAAATATACATGATCACCGACATGTGCTGACATGGCATCCAGGAACTGGTGCAGTACCCTGGAGGCTGATGCCTGTGATATCCCCATCATATCACCAGTTGGTCTCTGGAAGGTACCTGTTGCTAGTATTCTTAGGCCAACACATACCTTGGTTTCCACTGGGATGGGTTCCCCTCTGTTGGTTCTGTGTGTGAGGCGTGGCCTGCACAGCTCAACAATTTGCTGCAGAAGGTCTCTGTCCACTCTGTAGCGCTCTACTATCTCCAGCTCATGTAACCCATGGTAGGTGACCCTGGGCCTGTATACTCTTCTCCTTCTCCTCACTCTGGGTTGTCTGTCAGCATCTGCATTGTCACCACCCTCAGCAATTCGCCTATGCCTGATTATAACAGCTATGGCAGCCCCTAGCATTTCTGCTCTGAGTTCAGCTTTTTTCAGTTTTCAATTCTGATAGCTTACTTTCTTGCAGTATCTCGTGTGAGAAGCACCCTGCACTGCTGTTTGCAGTGTTTTAAGTGCTGGGTTGGGCTTCTAGTCTGCCTGTGTAATTGCCTGCTTCCAATTGTTATCACCAATTAACTCCAGCAGTATCCTCTGACAGCTTCCTTGTAATCTAGTTGTTTCCTTTTTCCTCTTTGTTTCCTTAGGGGGAGCAATGTGCACACCAGGTTAAGCATGCTCACAGTTGCTTACACGCGCGCACACATCCTTACACGGTGTGGACTTGGCTGATTCACGGTAAAACGCGCGCACACTGCCTTACACACGTGCACGCCCACGCAAACCATTGTAAACGGTTTGCAACACGCTCCCACATGTTGAACCTGCCTTACACACACGCACACGTGCGCATGCACGTATATCAAGAAAGTTTGAGTGTAGGGATAGTGTGCACCCTCTATTTCTTGACTTTCCTAGTGTTCTGTTGGGACACACCTCTCTCCCTGATGTCTGTCTGTCATCTGTCACCTTACATTGCCCTCCAATCTGATACATTTATTTCTATCATTCCCCCCGTGATGTCACCTACCTCTTACTCTGTTCCTCCCCCTTCTGTAACTCTTACACTACTCAGAAAGTGCTCATTACCTATGTGGCAGTGTGATTCAGTATTGTAACCCTCATTTACATAGGATTGCCTAGTAATGCTTAGTTACATGTCTTACACGGAGCTTCCCCCCCTTGACAACCACTACACGGAGGCCATATTGTTTTTGGTCTGCTAGTCCCTCCATTGTCATTCCATGTAATACATAAATCCCACAATTGTGGGCTTATAAGCTTCGGTTTTCAGTTTTAGGCAGCGCACCCGTTTATGCTGGTGTGCGCTGCAGTTACACATGAAAATCCCACGAAAAAAAAGTTATTTAAAATACTTTTGCAACACTTTTTAATGCCAATGGCCACATATTTGGCCATTGGCATGCTAAATGAAACATATGCACCCTTTATTTGGAGCTGACATAGCTCCGTTGTCAATTTTGCAGAAATGTACTCAGTTGTCAGCTGAGTACATTTCTGCAGCTAACACGTCCATTACACGGACTGGTTTAGGCTTCTTGGATCGCTCAAATACCTCATTTGCATATCTTTGAGCTGCAAATGAGGTATTGAGCATTTCCACGCCCAGTCCGTGTAAGAGACGTGTTAGCTGTCTCTTACACGGAGGTTTGGGCTGTTCCTGGATCGGGAGGCTTACACGGAGGCTTACACTACTCTTAAACTCCGTGTAAGCCTTCCTGAATCCTGCCCACGGTCTTCTGTATGTAAATACTAAATGGTGCCTTTAAATGCATTTCAGTATAATAGCCTAGCATGATGCATCAGTGCTTGCTTTAAGAGTGGGTATATGCCTTCTGCTCATAGACAGCAATAGCGAACATTTGCATAGTATATCTTTATTAATGTGCCATTACATATGATGTAAAAAAAATAATTTAGAAATCTCTTGACCAGACTACATTTTAGTTTCTGTAAATTTGGCATCAGAAGAGCACCATGTGCTAATGGTGACAGTACGTTACAATCAATTCAGCACTGAGATGGGTAAATAAAGCTGAAAGGTAGCAGTCTTTGCCGTGTTTAGAATATTATGTTGTCATTCCTTGAGATTTTTGTTAAGATGTATAGCCTTCTATGTATAGGTATAGTCTGGCATTCTTAATTGTACCATGTTTCCATTTGGGGTAAATATATCATTTCTGCTCAGGTCAGTGACCATAAAACATAGCTAGAATGCATCTTTACTGAAGTGTCATTACATCAGAAGTAACAAACATATTTTCTTCCAGAATTTATAATCTGATTTAGGATTTACAGTTTACACTGTTGTGTTAAATGCAGCCTCTCTTCTGTCACTTTTTTCTAATAATTTAAAGCATGTTAATCTATCTGCTTGTATCACATAATTCCTAACATGAGAATATAATTTCTGTAAACTTCCCAAAAGGTCATCTTGTTTGCCACAGGAATATTTAACTGTACTCTACAGAAACATGCTAAGTTGTATTCAAAGCGTATTGTATAATGGAAGAAAAGTTCAATTTTATTTTGAAGCTAGAACTTGTATGTGAAAAAACAAAATGTTTTATGCATTTTATATGACTTTAATGGGAAATCGATTGCACAATGTATTGCATTTACATCATGTTTTATTTCTATTTCAGATGGTGATCAGTGTGCTTCTAACCCATGCCAAAATGGAGGAACGTGTGTAGACCAGACAAATGCGTATGTATGTTATTGCTTAGAAGGCTATGAAGGGAGAAACTGTCAGACAGGTAAATGGGTTTAACTTACTGAACAGGTGAAAAAGGTATTTTGATCTCAATTGTCTTGAAATGTAAGAAAAGTGAATGAGACTGACAAATGAAGGATGTGCTCTTAGTCCAGTACTTCCTGTGGTTTAATGTAGGATTGAGGCAGGATACTAGTAGTTGGATAACATGATATTGAATATTAACCTGTATTTTGTTCATAACATTTAACCCTTTAGATTGCCATTTGATTTATTTGTTTTCTGCTTTTAGCTTATGCTGTTTTTAACAGCCTTTTTACTTGTAGTGTTTGTTAGCAGACAAGCATGATTGTACATAGTTTTTTGGATGACCCTTGTCCACTGTACTCATTAAATATCTAGAAAACTTTTGAATATAAATAATTGAATATTCTCGAGCAGTATATTTTAAAAGAGGTCATTTTAAAGAACATCTGTGACGGAGTTAGTGACTTAGCTGGAAGAAAGAATCTCTAGATTTGGAATACTTTAGCAAAGTCTGAAAACTCTGTGATTTTTTTCCCCACATGTTTTAGAATCTTTTGGAATTTAGAAACAGAATGATTGTATTTTCACTGAGAAAGCTGATGCAACTTCAGCATGCATGCCTGCAAATGGTCTTCAAATAATTTAAAAGATTGTGACCTAACATCCAAATGACAAGATGCTGTACTAATATTCCTGGTAATAAGCAGAATTAGATGTGGACATGTTGGACACAGATATTCTTGTTAATAAGCTGTAATTTAGAGGTGGACATGTTGGACACTGATATTCCTGGTAATAAGCTGTAATTTAGAGGTGGACATGTTGGACACTGATATTCTTGGTAATAAGCTGTAATTTAGAGGTGGACATGCTGGACACTGATATTCCTGGTAATAAGCTGTAATTTAGAAGTGGACATGTTGGACACTGATATTCCATTATAATAAGCAGTAATTTAGAGGTGGACATGTTAGACACAGATATTCCTGGTAATAAGCAGTAATTTAGAGGTGGACATGTTGGACACTGATATTCCTGGTAATAAGCTGTAATTTAGAGGTGGACATGTTGGACACTGATATTCCTGGTAATAAGCTGTAATTTAGAGGTGGACATGTTGGACACTGATATTCCTGGTAATAAGCAGTAATTTAGAGGTGGACATGTTGGGCACTGATATTCCTGGCAATAAGCAATAATTTAGAGGTGGACATGTTGGACACTGATATTCCATTATAATAAGCAGTAATTTAGAGGTGGACATGTTAGACACAGATATTCCTGGTAATAAGCAGTAATTTAGAGGTGGACATGTTAGACACTGATATTCCTGGTAATAAGCTATAATTTAGAGGTGGATATGTTGGACACCGATATTCCTGGTAATAAGCTGTAATTTAGAGGTGGACATGTTGGACACCGATATTCCTGGTAATAAGCTGTAATTTAGAGGTGGACATGTTGGGGACATCTTTGAAACCCTCCTTCTAATACCACCTGCTGTGAATTGGAAAATCACATTTAGAGCAGATCATCTAACTGTGGAGCACTGCAGGAATTGCGCATTTTACCTCAGAAGAAAATGTAATACTCTTCTCGTCTACTTAGGGCTTTAGAGCAAATAATCATGCATATCTGATGTGTCCTTCAACCTATAGCAGAACAGAGTCCTGCATACTTTCCACCCATATCTATTATTTTTAAGATCATTAAAGACTAGTAAAGTAATTTTTAACACTCCATGGTGGCCAAGAAATGTGAAGTTTGAGGATCTCAGGTAGTGGCTATACAGGAAATTCTTCTTGTTTTAGACAAAGGAGCTCACTCACTGGTTGTGGTGACAACCAGCTTTACACTGACCACCTTCCTATTTTTAACCTACTTATTCCAATTAACCTTGTTTTGAGGAGCTCTTTTCTTTTCTTAACAGAGCTTTTCTATATGTCAGCCACAATAAGTTAGCATGTGCATCATCGTGATCCATGTCAGATGCCTATACGATTTCAATTTCTTTTACTCCATAATTAGGTTGCATGTTTTAACTATTCTCCCACCACAACCTTATGACAAGCAAGATTTTTGCCCTCCTCAAGCTTATCAAGTAGTTTACTAAGGGAGTAATGCACATCTACCATCACCATCAACATCATCATCATCACCCCCTTCCCCATTTTTATACACGTGATCATGGTGTTGTGTAATTGTCACCATTTCTCTCTATTAAGTGCCATTCTTCTACTTACGTCAACACTCATGCCTGACTATTGCAGGTCTTCTCTCACACAATACATCCTCCTCTTTGTTGGATGCCCTCATTTCCTCTTGCCTTCTTCATATCTTTCCCAAATCTTCTTCACCAGACTGTCTACTTTTTTTTTTTTTATACATGTGCCCAGGCCACAGTAATCTGTATTCTTGTTGACATTTTCTGCAACTAGAGCTACTTGATGGATTCTGATTTTATGCCCCCATTTCTTCATTTGTCCCACAGTGTGCTTGCTATCAGCTGTGTGGCTGTTTGGACTACTATTCTGAAGAGCAAACTTGAACAGCCTAGATATGCTATTTTCAAAGTGCATGATTGGCAAATATTGACATGAGATCATGTTTGGTGGTTGCTTTCACGCATACATTGTTGATTTACTGCAGTTGTCTGATGTGCCTTACTTAAGGTTTGAATTTATGGTTGCCTATGTCCATGTTTAAATACATGGGTGAACACTATTGACTATACTACTAATGGATTCATCCTGTAGAATTTGGTTTAGTTTCTTTTTACAAATTGAGTTTTTTAATAACTCTTAGCAACGCAATCAACTTGCCACTGGACAGAGTCATCCTCAAAAATAACTTGCTCCTAGATGGCTTTAAAACATGTTTCTATGTCTTCGTCTAGAACTTCCCTACATTTTGCATGTATGGGTACTTCGCCAACAATATGCACTACCTATGTAACTTTATGAAATGATCTTGTATATATTTTCATTTACTGGTGCTGGGAGAATCGACAAAGCATTTCAGTTTTCATGTGCTTTTATGTGACCAAAAAATGAAAATCCAAAATCGAAGAAGCTACTGAAAGTGGTCCAGACAACACAAAAAAACAATGAAAAATATAAACTAGATGCACCACCATGGAAACTCCTTCAAAATGAGAATCCTTTAATGCGAAAGCAAGACCAAAAGAACAAAACATAAAAGATTAGCACTTTCGGCTTCTGCCTTCTTCAAATCTTTATGGTATGCACCAATCAGTGACTTTAAATATATCCATTTACCAAAAGAAATAACTTCTTACTATTAGATGAGCAAATAAAAGCATGAGGTCCAATAGCCTATCATATGAAAATAAAAATCTAAAACACCAATCAAAATACGTCCAATCAAAGTTCAGTAAAAGCAAAGTCAGCCAGTAGAAATCACACATTCAGACTACTGAGTCTGTGACAAAACACATAAGCATTTCTTTACAGCTAATCCCAAACTCACATTAACCATTTACCTAAGTTAAAACAAGACCTAAAAAGAGCAATAATTTTTTTGAGTTCAAATAATCATCTCCCGTTGCACAAAATAAAATAACATGGCACTAAACTCTTAAAGTTCATGACAGTGATTAAAATCAAAGGTTTTTACATTACATGCTGTACGGGCAGCCATTCAGTAGGAATATTAAGCCAAGACAGCGATCGTCACATCTTTAAAAACACGTTGTCAAAAGATGTGAATACATAATCACTATTTAAGCAGCATAATTTAGAACATATAAGGTATGTAAAAAGTATATAAAATATATAAAAAGTATATAAAATATAAAAACTTTGCCATAAGACACAAACACTCATAAGATATTAAACACTGATTTACATAGCCAAATCAAAGCTGATTAGCTGATAACCTATGAGGACAACCAATCACTGCTCAAGCTGACATATCAAAACCAATAGGGACATAAGCCTTCTGCTCTCAGTTCACAACATTACTAGAGGCGGAGTTCATCACCCTAGCATCAGCCAAAGATGCTTATCAATATATGCTAGAACCACTGTACAAACGAGCACAAGCTCCAAAGCTTTCAAATAATAAAACTAGAAAATAGTAATGTCCGTAGATCACTATTTAAACAACACAGCTTAAAATTTAAAATATAAAGTGTGCAAAAGAATGAAACTTTGCTGTAAAACAAGCGTTCATACGGTCTTAAACACTGATCTACATATTCATATCAAAACTGGTTGGCTGGTTAGCTACAAGAACAGAAAGAAAATCATTTCTCGAGCAAACGTACCAAAACCAATAGAAGCATAAGCTGTCAGCTACCAGTTCACAATACAACTAAAAATGAAGCTCATCTCCATGATATTAAATAAAGAAAAATCCATGTTGGTAGATAATAAAACTGTTAATTAAACGTGCGCAAGCACCAAGGTGTTCAGGCAATATAAAACTGGCCTCTAATGATGCTGTCCATAAAAAATACATAAATAAAATGCTTTTTAAGAAGGTTTAGGACCAATCACCTTATTCTGGGTAAATATACATTGCCCATACAACCTTCCATAAACAGAGACAAACTAAAATATAGATTTAGGTCAAGCTAGTTGCTTTTGCCTTAAAGAAACAAACACAGATCTCTAGTAAACCGAACATGACAGCCAATTATAAACCAAACAGGCAGAGGCTCTATATCAAATCAGCCAAAGTCTAATATCTATATGATGAACATAGATTAGCCAAACAAACAAATATATTGAACGTGTATGGACTGGGGAAACCCCCTAAAGTTATATTCTACCAAATAAAACCATCAATTTGGGAGTAAGAAAAAGGCATAAAAATCCTATGAACTGTGATACTCTTACAATTCACTGCTATGAGCAGGTGGTAACAGCTAGTAGCTGGTGAATAATGTGGGCAAGAAAACTAAAGCAAGACTGAATAAGTGAAAACATTATAAGTATGTTGTAGCCATCAGCTAAAACATGGAAGACAGACAGAAGCATGAACCCAGGTGTGACTATGGACACGTGTCACAGCATCCAATGGAACACTCAATACACATGCTGTAAGGTCCTATGGCTCGTTTTGAAGGAGTTTCCATGGTGGTGCATCTAGTTTATATTTTTCAGTGTTTTTATGTGATGGTAAGACCAAACATGTTATGTTAAGAATACATATTTAAAATTTTTCTTTCTGCTTGCATATAGTTTTCCACTGCTAGCAGGCTTTCTGTATTTGTATTTTTCTCTTTCATTTTTCATTGATTCTTTCTTTCCAAAGTCATTCTAAATTGATCGATTTCTCTGTCTTTGCCACTGACAAAAAAATCTAATTATAAGTTGACTGAAGTGGAGAGAATATTGATTGAGTTGTGTTGCTTTCACCTTTTCAGCAATATGTTGTATTTAGTACTGATCTGAAGGAAGGCAGCTCATAGTTGGACAACTAGAAAGATTACACATGCGCTTTTTGTTCCCGTTGGCTAATGTTCAAAGGAGGTAGAAGCACTACCTGTTCAAATACACACCTTCAGTAGCTGATTATTTGTACTATTCAACAATGGCATGTATAATATACAGACACACACACAGACACACACACACACACACACACACACACACACACACACACACACACACACACACACACACACACACACACACACACACAGATAGATAGCTATATGAATTCTCTAAAAAGAAAAGCATAGTGTAGATTTAGTATTAATACAAAGAAGATCTTTGTAGAATATTTTGAAGAAGAATTATGGTGAGACTGAGGTAATGCTTCCTCTGTGAGATAATTTATATATTGCAGTCATCACTCCTATTTCAGGTAGTGGTAACATGGTACATGAAAGAGACATTTTGCTATTCATGTATTTGATTGTTGTCATTCACTGAGGCACAGGCAGTCCCACTTGCTTGTCATATTTGTATACAGATGCATTTAACTGCTTATACATGAGTTGTACACAAAGGTTTCCTGTTTCATAAAACCTCAGAGGCAAGAATTCCCACAATAGTACCGAGTGCAATACCTTCATTCAAGGAATGACACATTCTCATAAGTGAATATGTGCAACAATCAAGAATTGCAGAAATGAATAAAACTGACACTTATATTGAAATATAATGCTAATTAATATTGCAGATGTCTTGCAGTGTAGCACAAAATATAAAAGCTGTGCATTGCTAGTGCACCTTGTCCTGCAGTTACTAGGTATGATTCGTTCATTCTGCTTTTGCATGCTTTGAGATACAGAGAGTCATTTAATCAGAATACTGCTCCGAAGTAAGTCCTGAAAATAAGGATTATTTCCTGTTAGGTCTTATACATTGACTAATGAATTAATCAAAAATATATTTCATATTACATTTTATGAAATCTAAATCCATACTGTGTCATTAACTAAGTTCTACATTTTGTAAAGTTGAAAGAACCGCTTAAGAATCATGCATCCAATAGATATTTAGAATTTAGCTGAGTATGATGAGTTATAACAACTGACACATTACAGGATAATGAAAATGTTAACAAATACAAACAAAAGTTAGTTACTTTTGTCATCATCATTATCATCATCATCACTGAATGGCTATATTAAATGTCATAACACTGTTTACGGAAATAATCAGTAAGTTAAGTCTCTTGTTTTCTGCTTTCAGCAATTGAGGATTACCTGCACTGCATTTATGACAATGGTGGATGTGAACATTTCTGCATTGAGAAAGGAGACGCCATCCGAACCTGTGAATGTGCCGAAGGATATGTTCTTGCAGAAAATAATATATCCTGCATTCCTAATGGTTTGGTATTTGATTTATTTATTTAATTTTGTTCACATTGTTGTAGTGATTTTAGTCAAGCAATTAAAAACAGAAATCATAACTAATTTGCATGCATGTCAGTAAACCAAGCTGGATTTTAACTTTACTTTTCTTCACACTCGTGAGTTTGCAGTTTAAACTGATGCAAAGTAATAGCATTTTGCTCATTAGAATTTTGACCAGCATGATATGTAGTAAGATGACTTAGTCATGCAATAACATAATATTTCATGAGTAATATGTGTAAGTTACTGGTTAGGAGCTATTACATTAACTACCACATTATCTTCCCCACAAACAGTTTCCTAATTATTTATTCTGTTTTGTAATAACTGATTTAATAAATATTTAAGTATAAATAATTGCTAGGACCTTAATTATCAACTGCTAGAACACAATGCTGCCCCTTGTTTGCATATTTTATTATATGTGCTTAGTATTTAAAGAATAAGATTTACAGGATCCCTGGCTTCATGGACAGTGACCCATGATCGGTTAGTAGCACAGATGCTAGACTGGCCTAGTGGAGGGAGATGGGCTTGAGTAACTGGCCCAAGCTTACTCTCCTGCAATGAATCTCACCACACTATCAGCACCTACTTGAGAGTAGGCAACTGCTTATTAAAGACACCAGGCAAGGCTTGACTGCTAAGCAGTATACCCACTGTTCAGTGGGGAAGATTTGGGTGGGAACAAGCACAGAACACTCTGCCCAGACAACTATTGCTAGTCAGCCTGCCAACTCTGGGTAGGGGTTAGAAGAGATGGGGCAGGGACCTTCACACAACTACAGTTCTGACCTGCACCCTAATTCCCAACCTTTGCATCCAGGGGAGTAAATGGGTTGATCAGGTTTCCAAAATAGTATTAATATGATACATAGTCTGAGGAGGATAGTCACAACATCTACATAGACTGGGGAGGACATTCACAATATATAAAATATGTACAAAAGCAGTTCTTATTTGTGCTTAAAGAGAGCCTACTAGAAGTAGGGTTTCCTCAAAATGTAGGTGGAGCACATTCTTTTAGAAAAGGCTAACAATATAAGGAAAAGCATAGCATAGCAACATTTTGAAAAAGTTCATAGGTTCATAGGTTGGTATTAGGCTATCAGCCCTAGGGCCTATACAAGCCTAGCCATAACAATTCCCTGGCTATTTCTTCCCACACTATTTACTTTCCTGGACCCCTGTCTAGCAGGATGACTGACGTGATCCTCGGGATGAATTTCCTTTCACCCATCCAATTGTCAAGGTTCCTTTTGAAGAGGGCCAAAGAGGCACTCTGCTTGACATGTATGGGCAGTCTATTCCAGAGTCTGGGGAGTCTCTAGGTCAGGAATCTATCCCTCCAGCATGTTTTGTTTATTGTGATGACAAGGTTTAGATCCCTGGAGCATCTGGCTCTGAGGGATTGGGATTTCTTTAAGTGTAGCATGTCCAACAGCTCTGGGTTTGACATGGCCTTGTATGTTAAGCAGAGATCACCTCTGAGTAGACGATATGCAACAGAGTATAGCTGGAGTTTTTTAAGGCGGTCAGCGTAGGGCATCTGCTTTAGGCTTGTAATTTTTTTAGTGAGGTATTTCTGCGGCCTTTCCAGTTGTTGCAGATGTCTTGAGAGGTACATACCAAATGGGGCATTGTATTCTATAATGGGTCTAATGAGGGATGAGTGCAGTGGGACAACGACCTCCTTTTTTCTGGATGAAGAGCCCTTAGTGATGAGGTGTGACACATAGAAGGATTTCCTGACTGTTGTGGCGATGTGGTTATCGAAGGTGAGACCACTGTCCACCTGTGTCCCTAAGTCTCTTATCACACTTTCAGTGGTTAGTGTACTGCCACCTATGTGGTAATTCACGGGTACATCTTTTTTCCCAAAGGGGATAACTATACAACTATGCAAACTTTGTTAGCCAGAGTCCCTTAGTGTTGGCCTGTACTTCAGAAAAGTAGATGCCAAACAAGAGCGGTCCCAGGACTGAACCCTGAGGTACTCCACTTGTCACTTGTCTGGAGCTGGATTTGGAGTCGGCTACTTTTACAGTGTGGGTTCTGTCAGTAAGCCATTTGGCAACCCATTGGGTGATGTAGGGATTAATGCCCAGCTTAGTATGTTTATCTATGATTCCAGAGTAGGTGATGGCGTCAAAGGCCTTGGCCAGGTCTAGATAGGCTATGTGGACCACTTTACCCTTGTCCATGGCTCTGGAGACTGATTCAAAGAAGTCAATCAGGTTCAGGAGGCAAGATCATCCCCTCATAAACCCAAACTGGGTGGGGTCCAGTGTATGAAGGTTGCCAATGTCTTTGTTTATAAGTTCCATGATAATACGCTCCATGGCCTTGCAGATAAGGCTCGTCAGACTGATGGGATGGTAGTTTCCAGAATCCAAGTGAGTGTGCAGCTTCATTTTAAAAGTAGAAGTATTCTCAATTCACCAGAAAGAAAGGGGAGTCAGTTTCCAGAGTTTGCCCACATTATGGGAGTAGAGCACTTCTCCATACAAGTTATGAGATTTGTGTTGCTAGCCAAGGAATTTCTCTTGGGAGCATAGCTCTCTGGTAAGGGACCACTTGAGTAGTGGTGCTAAGCCTCAACAGTTTGAGTGGTTTCCAAGGATACAGTGGGCAAATTTTAGTAGGGCGTATTTGAAGTAATTAGAAATTTCATCCAATTCAGTTTTCTAACTGCAGTACAAAGGTGTGCCCTACAAGGGAGAGCATTACCAATTTTTTTCTATTTTGTAATAACATTGTCTCAGTGTATACAACTGAGTGTAGTGTAGATTGGTGAGTTTCAGAGCTGCATAAAGTAGACTACAAAGCAGGTATGTAGTGGCAGCTGATTTTCTAGCATGCTGAGTCAGTCAGGTAATATTGGACTTTTGGTGGAACCCTAGTTTTGGATGTGTTATGTGTTTTTTTAATGTTGTGACTGATATGTAGTTTAAACCAAAGGTTACTTTTCATGGTGACACAGAATAACTTGGCATTTGAGACAATGTCTAGTGTTGTATTGTCTGAGGATTGTTCAACAAAATTAGCTGGGTCAGGAGATGAGGTTTTGGGCATGAGGAAAATAACTTTAGGCTTTTGGGAATGAATAAGCCAGGGGGATATCACCCAGTTCTGATCCAATAAGGCACAGGCTAGGTGGAGGGGGACACTGAGCTAGGTGTCATGGAAGAATTAAAAGTTAATATAATGTTTCCTCAACAACTGTGTCATGACTTTCTGTAGGGAATCCTTAAACTCATAAAACAATATACATTCTTTAAAAATTCATGTCTAGTTTCCACTTTTATTCCCTTCACATCTAGAACATCTGTATTACACTTGAGGAAAAATCTACTGAAGACTGCATGGAATATAAAATTACTTGTTTAAACATACATTTGTGTGAAAATATCCTAAATCTTCTAGACTTTGTGGTATGCCCTGGCGCCTTATACATTTCCTGTCATTGATCTTTTGTAATCTGTCATTCAGATTTTCCACCTCAGTTGCTTTAGATCGCTTTAGGTCTGCTCTGATTGTTTTGCTGTAATCACTGCATAGCGTTTTATATGTCTTCCTTTCTTAATAGTCTCTTATGTTCTTTGTTCCACTAAAGATTGTACCAGAGATGAACTTTTACGATTTTCTCCCTTATTTACCAGGTTCTTTATTATCTGTCTTCTGCATAGTTCTCTCCCTTTCGGTATATTAGCTTCAGGTTCAAATTCCAGTTTCTCAAGGTTTACACAAAATAAAATTGTGTTCTTCAAGCTTTCCCATTTGTTCAAGCAAATCACAATGGGACTAATCTGTTCCATTTCTGTCACAGATTTATGAATTCACTTACCTATTAGTCTTCTCACTGTCCATTACCATTTTGCAGTATTTGCATCTGACACAAGTCTAGGCTATTCATAAGTCTTTTGGCTTGCTCCTGGGCTACTCTCTATCACTCGGGCATTTTGTTTTGAAAAAAAGGAAACAGTTTCACGGCAACAGTCTCTTGTTGATACCACTTACTTGCACAGGATGCTAAAACAGCGTCATATTCAACTCTTCTACTAGAGATCTGTCGTCTGGACATTTTTATCTCCTCCAAGCTCAGATCTGCTTCCATATACATTTTGACACACCTGGAAAAAAAATTCTAAAGATTACTGGGTACAGCAATTTGAACCTCACCTTAACCTCATGACAGCTCTTGTTGACAAATAAACTTACTTCTCTTTTGTCTTGTTCCAAGTGAGAAGTCATTTCTCATAAATACCCTGGCATTGTCAACATTCAGTACTTTTCCCTTTTGCCATAAATTTATAAGAAGCATCTTGCACTGTAATAACTGCATTTTAACTAATATCAGCTTCAGCTTCTTTTTGGAGTTGACATTAGGAGTACATATACTTTGCACATAATGATTAACAGATCTTGTCATGTTACACTAGCCCAGTTACTTATTTTTGTCTTCATAAACTTTGTACAGTGCACTCACTTCAACTTCTTTGGTACTGACAAAAACGTCAAGTTTTTTCTTCATGCTCTGTCCTCCAGATTATTATTTTCTGAAATATTTCTTCATTTAATGCCTCAGTCTCTGTAATTCTATTCCTTCATTTCTATATCTGAATCTCTTCACGCTTAGCAGTTCATTAGACTGACTATTCAATACTTCAACATTTTCCAGTTGTTTTTCATAGGTTCATAGGTTAGTACTAGGCGAACTGCCCTTATCGGCTGTTTTAAGCCTAGCCAATTAACCCATGTCAGAATCAAACCCTGCACTTAGTGTTTCTAAGGTAAGCACCTTAACCATTACACCAACTTCTCAACTCATTTATTTTTATATTGTTTTCCAGTGTCCCACTTATTTTCTTTTTTTAAACACCTTTATTGAATTATATCTTGTGACATATGCAAGTTTACATTTATATAAAAGTAATTAAACTGTATTGACAAGTTCACATTTACAAATACACTCCCAGGGAATACGTTCCCAGTTACCTCATTCTTCCCTGTCACACCTCTAACATTTGCTGTCTACCTGAAGAAAAATTCTCTGGAGTCTACTTGGGGTATAAAAATATCTATGCAAACATTTTCAAGCAAAAGTCCTAAATCTTCTATATTTTGTTGCATATTTGGGAAACATACATATATCCTCCCATTGTTTCCCAATCCTTTCTAACCTTCTCTGACTCATTCTTATAGTTATCATGCAATATTTTATATGCTGTACTAATTATTCATTTTTTAATTGCAGCTTCTGCTCTAGATTTTATTAAAAGTCTAACGGTGCTGGTTTTTCATTTAGGAACCCCCATTCCTTTCTCTTTGCCTATACTCTGATATAAATCCTTGATAGGGAAGGCAATCTCTAACCTGCAGTCCAACTACGTTCATGGCGTCTTCCCATTCTATCATCTTTACCTCTCTAGTTTGTGGCTCTCAATACCTTGGTTCCTTTGCCAGTTTTCTCCAATAAATTCCAGCCCCGTCTTGCCTATTGTCTGTATTCCTAATAGCAGTCGTCCTTATCGGCAGAATCTCCTTTCTCCATTCCAATGTCAGCTTAGTTCTTAGAAGACCTTCTGCTACTTTATAAATATAATATTCTGTATGATTACTGTAATTCTCCTTAAAGGTCTGCATCCAAACTCCCAGTCTCTCCTTGTTTCTTGAACTTCTCCCCTTTTTCAATATCATCCCTTTACACTTTGAATTATAGTGTTCTGCTTGTGCTATGTATAAGGAGCCTTAACTGTGCAGCTCTGAAATACCCCATTCAAATTGGGTAATACCCAATCCTCCCTGTTCTGCTGGAAAAATTAACTTATCCCTCTTGACTCTTGCCACCTTCCTCTCCCAGATAAAGTCTTTCAGCTCTTTATTAATTGTTATCCACAACCTCTCCTCTGGTTGATAAAAATATGCCTGACCTGTGTATAAGACTAATGGGACTAAAAACATTTTAGCTGCTTGTATCTTACTATCCATATCTATATAACAAAGCTTCCATTTTTGCAGTTTTTATATTATCTTTTGTTTAGTTTCTTCCCACATATCTTTAGTTGCCACAACAGAATCATTTTAATCCATACTCCTAAATACTTAATTTTATCATGTTCCCATAAATATGGATATTGCTGAACCAATTCATATGTGGGTACATAAATTACCACTATTGCCTTTGTTTTAGCTTCATTAATTTTGCATCCCAAAAAGATTTGAAACTGTCTTAAAGTGTTCTACAATACTGTAATGTTTCTTTCGGGTTTTGTCAGGTATAAAATAATATCATCTTCAAACAGAGCCATCTTTTCTTTACTGGCATACCAATTACATCCTTGAATTTCTGAGTCCCTTATTTTGTTTGCCAGTGTTTCTAAATATAATGCAAATGACAAAGGGGAAAGGGGACACCCCTGCCTGGTTCCTCTGCTCAAGCAGAAATTATCAGAGAGAACACAACCCACTTTAATTTTCAACTTCGATCCCTCATATATCCTTCTAATCAACCTTACAATTTTTTTCAGGAAATGCAAATGGTTCCATTGCCCTGCTCATAAAGTCCAACTTACTCTGCCAAATGCTTTCTCTGCATCAAGACCAACCGACAACAATGGTATTTTCTTACATTCTGCTTCCCCTCTGGATCATTAATGTTCTGCTAATGTTGTCAAATGTTTGCATCCCCTCCACAAATTCACATTCATCCATATCTATCAATTGTGGCATTTTGTTTGCCATTATTTTAGCCATTATAGACATGAATGCTTTATAATCATGGTTTAGTATTGAAATGAGCCTGTATGAAGCTGGATCTGATGGATCTTTACCCTCTTTAGGTATTATATCTACCACCACTTTCTTTTAGGATGTTGGTACTTCTCCTCCTCTTAAAATGCTGCTAAACAAAACCTTCCAGATCTTTATCATTTTTTTCCCTCCTAGTTCCACATTTCCACAGGAATAGCATCTATTCCTGGGGACTTTCCTGCAGACTGGTTGTACATCACTATTTTTATCTCATCTGCTCCTATCCTAGCTGTTAGTAACTGAGACTCATTTACCTCTAACCTTGGCATATTTAATTCTTCCATAAACATTTCCACTTGTATCCTTTCTTAATTACCATATTTCTCTGCTTTATACAGACTTTCGTAGAATTTCTGAATATTTCTAATAGCTCTACAGGATCTCTTGTTATCTTCCTTGTTATAGGCTCCCTAAGCTTGGCGACAGACATTTCTACTTTCTGTTGCCTGAGTCATTGTGCTAAAAGTTTTTGTGCTCTAGTCTCATTATCAAAAAACAGTTGCTTAACAGAAATCTTTCTAAACTCTTATATATTATCGAGGTGATCCCTTATTTTCTGCTTAGCATTCTGCAGTTGATTCATTCCTTGTTCTGTGAGATTCCCCCTATTCCGCAATACTTTAACATTTGTCAGCCCCTCTAAATAATTCTTCTTGCTTCTAAACCATAGCTCCCTTTCTTTTATTTCCACCCTATTTTAAAATTTTGTTGCATTCCCTAGCTATGTTTTCAAAAGTGATTTATTTCCTCTTGAACAGCTCCTGAATAATCTCCAGTACCCATTCCTTAAATTCCTTTCTTTTCAACAGATAGGTGGGAAAGTACCAGTGTCTCAGCGTTTATATCACGTTATCAAAAGATGAAAATAGCGAACGCTATTTCATCGAACCTAAAATATCTAAACCACATAATATCGAGCATTCAGAACAGCAAATTTTTTCCTTGGGAAAATTTTGCTATTCCGAAACACATACACACAACACAAGCACACCTAAAAAACATTCATACACACACATAAACTTATAATCCTACAACTAACTCTACACTAAACTATACATACACTATCTATCCACTTACCTTAACCCTAACCCTAAGGTCCATCACTATTGCGCACTCACCTAACCCGCGCCCTAACCCTAACTCACTTAACCCGCCCTAACCCTAACTCACCTAACCCGTGCCCTAACTCTAACTCACCTAGCCCGCGCCCTAATCCTAACAACCACACAATCGCACACTTACCTGAACCCAACCTGTACATTTCCACCACAGCACTGAAAATAGGGAAGGCACAGAACCGGCCAACCAAATTCTTTCCCTAGGAAAGAATTCAGTATTCTGCAGCTTCGCTATTTTTAGTGTTCGCTCAAAATGGGTCAATATTAGAACATTCGAAGTTTTAAAACTTCAGTGTTGTGATATAGACCGTGTCTCATTTTTATTTCATTACCCTGTGTTTTTTTTTTTTAGTTATTATTGGCACATAATCTGAGACACTTATTGAGTGTGTATCAAGACCTTCAATTAAGTGCACATTTCTTATTTTAAGCAGTTCTGAGTGCATCTATCTATTTTTGTTTATTATAGTCTACTGGAAGCCATCTCCTGCATTAATGTTGCATAAATGTCTGCTTCCTGCTGATCAGCTTTGAGGTTTTTCACATCCAGAACTTTTTCCTAGTTGATTTTTTTTTATATCTCTCATATTTTCCCTTCACTAACATTAAGCCAGTGTGTCTGCCAGCCAATAGCTGAATTTCTTCCAAAGCTGTAATTTAACCAGATTTGTAAAACTTTCACACTTTCCTCACAAGGAGAGCTTTAATTAATGTGTTTTTCATCCAGCTATCATCTTGGGCATAGCTCTGTCCTTCATTCATTCATTCATTCATTCATTATTTGTTAAGAATTATTTTTGATAACTATCCATGGCAAATAATATTGTAAGATAATGAATTATATTAAGTAGAAACAAACTTGTTTTATTTAAGAAGAATTGGTGAACTTTCTAGTTGAAGCTGTTAGTAAATGTTTTGCATTTGGTCTATTTGTTCTACACTGTGAGTAGTGCTTTAAATTTTAGAGATGTAACTTGAGAACCATGGTTCCTCCCAGTGAATCTACTGTACGTTCAGAGATGACTGTATGGGCATGTGAATATATGTGTGTGTGTGTGTGTGTGTGTGTGTGTGTGTGTGTGTGTGTGTGTGTGTGTGTGTGTGTGTGTGTGTGTGTGTGTAAATATGCTCATGCATGTGCCTTTGCTTGCATTTACAAGTCAGCAAGGATACTGTAGTACTACACAGAAAAAGAGCCTGCCATTTCCTACATTTGTCTAATCTATTTCCCTTTTATGCAGTGGTCTAACCAGTCTATCTATCTTTGTATCTATCTGTCATCTATCTCTCTCTCTTTTCCCCTGTCCATTTCCTTTTTTATCTGGGTTAGTCTTAATTGGTAAAGCCCATTTAGAGGGGGTACCTAAGGAGAAAATTTCCATACAATTAATCATCATGTAGAAAATGATTCGTTCTTATGAAGTACTTATCAGATGGAGACAGGGCATTCAGCGGAGTTAGCTTTGTAGTGCTAACAGTATTTTGTTGTTTTGATGTACTACTCTAGTCATTCTACAGAGATAGCAAATGATTATCAGACATGCAAAAGCTGCATATGTAAATGTTCATTAATGACTCCTTTTATATCTCTAAACTGAGCACTTAATGCAGTGGGAGGTTGGCATAATGGTTAAGGTATTTAACAGGGCTTGATTCTCACAGGGGATAATTGGCTAGGCTTAAAATGGCTCACAATGGCAGTTAGCCTAGTACTAATCTATGAACCTAGGAACCTATTACAGATGCATTGTGTTCCTCAAAATTTCCCTTCCTAACTATGCAACACTGCTGCACAGGCATCTACAGACATATGCACACAGATGCAGATATACACAAATGCACACTACATGTACATGCACAGTCTTGCTGTATTTACCTGTTGCAGCACTACCATATCTGCTTCTGATATAGATAGCAATAGGTGTACTCCTAAATAGCACAACTTTGAATTACTGTACCTTTCTAATCTGATCCCAGCGTAAGTCTGTGATTGATCAAAACCTAATTTATATTAACCATTCAGGTGGACTGCCTTATTTCTATGCAGTGGTATAAAGCAGATTGCTGTATCACTACTTGCTGAAGGCTTCATATGACTCTAGTGCTACAGTAATTGTTAAATCACTCCCCTCATAATGCACTGAGAAATCTTCGTAGGAGTGCACAGTGTATTATTCGTTTCTGTTTAGCCCACATGCATAGAAGAACTTAATGATGCACAGAGTCAGTAGTGTGTATGTGTGTGTATGATTTTATTCATTCAACATTGCAGGACCAGTACTGCCATCCTAGAATTCACTTCCATTATTAATTATTTCAGAAGCAATTATAAATTAGTTTCAGCACTACTTTTTGATCTATTAAAACAATTTGACACTATTTCCCAACAAAAATGCGTATTATTGAATCTATAGTTTTTGGTCCTGAAAACATTTTATTAATAAAGTAAATAAACATTTGTTACATTTTATGGAATCCTATAAAGCAAGGGACATTTTTTATAAATCATATTAGGCCTTAGAATAGTTTTGTTGAATATATGAGTTTGCTTAGATAATTCATTTGAAGCTCAATGGAAACTGATGCATATCTCTATGAAAACTCTGAATTAAAATTACATTCACACTCTTTAAATATAGTAGATTATAAGACGTAATGGGTAATGATTCTTTTATTGTGTTTTTTGTAGTTTAACTAAATCTAATTATGTTAGTTTATTAATTAAGGCAACTAGGAAACTCATTATCAAACATTCTTTTTTGACAAATTGTTTTTTTTTTACCATCCTACCAAAAGCATATAAAAAGGTATATACAACTGTAAGCAATATTTCCAATGCTGATTTTTAAAGAAAATAATTTTATTTATTGGCCTAGTTTATTGGGAAAAATGAATATCAATAGATGATATTTAAAAAATATATATATAATCTAGATATGTCCTATAAAATAATATGTAATATTAGTAAAAACATGAAAGTAATATACGTTTGAAATACTACTGAAATAGGAGTATCCATTGATTTTGTTTATTTTTCATTAATTATTAGTGGTAAAAAAGTCATTAAACCTTCATTTTCAAAAATGAGTAAATTATTATTAGAGTTAAAAATTAAAATAAGCAAATTCTGGAAATATATCAACAAAGTAATTTTGATAATATAAATGATTTATACAAACATTTGATTTTGAGATCTGATGGCTCAACCTCTAGTATTTTATAGAAAGTATTTCACTGGAAATATCTTCATAAAATGTTATTACTCCTTATAAAATAAGTAGGAAACTCAAAAAGAGTGATCTTCGATGTTAAATATGTTAAATAAATAGAAAATAAATAAAACTAGATTTGTGTCATACATTTTATGTATGTGAAAAAGTGAAATATTGGGAAGACTTTCAGGAATTGTTTAAGTCTATGGTCTGAATAATCTGTAATATTGAATCTTTGATATTTACTAATACTCCAGGGTCCAGATTGTATAAGACCCAACATTTTTTTTTATTGTGGACATTATTAGCTGTGGGACAAAAGTAATTACTTTAAATTGGAAGAAGGAGTCTGAACCAAACTTCAAAAGAGTTTATGAAGTTAGCTACTGATATGTGTCAAAGAGAACTTCTAATTACATGTATGAGATCCAGGAAAGCAAAAAGACCTTAATAACTGGCAGAAAGTTAAGCAGTTATTGAAGAATTTTAATAATTAGCAAACTGTGGTTTTAGAAAAATAAACAGAATATGACTCAGTATAATCTACTAGTAGTAAAGTATTGTAAATATTATATATATGATTTTTTATTGTTTGTATATTGTGGATTCTTGTTAAAAATGCCCCCCCCCAAAAAAAAAATACTTATAAAACTCTCATCCCTAGGAATTAATAACTTGTCACTGTCCTGGTCTAATAGCTGTGTAAATGACAGACAGTGGGAAGTTAAATGGAAATTACACACCTCTCCCTTTTGGTAAGTTCATACTGGGGTACCCTGAGGGTATATTCATTGATCTTTGCTGTTTGGTACAGTCATTAATTACATCCAGATAGAAAAAAGGCAATAATAACGTGATGTGCAGATGACTTAGCATTCTATTGCTAATAGCTGTGGCCATATCATCATCATCATCTTCTTTCGGTTGTTCCCATTAGGGGTCATCACAGCGGATCATCTGTTTCCATTTCTTCCTGTCCTCTGCATCATGCTCTTTCACACCAACTGCCTGAATGTCCTCTCTCACCACATCCATAAACCTTATGTTGGGCCTTCCTCTTTTCCTCTTACCTGGCAGCTTCATCCTTAGCATCCTTTTCCTAATATACCCAGCATCCCTCCTCAGCACATGTCCAAACCAATGCAGTCTCGCCTCTCTTGCTTTGTCTCCAAACTGTCCAACCTGTGCTGACCCTGTAATATACTGATTCCTAATCCTGTCCATCCTAGTCACACCCAGTGCAAATCTTAACATCTTTAACTCTGCCACATCCAGCTCTGACTCCTGCCTTTTTGTCAATGCCAAGATCTCCAACCCATATAACATAGCTGGTCTCACTACCCTCTTGTAGAACTTCCCTTTCACTCTTACTGGTACCCGTCTGTCACAAATCACTCCTGACACTCTTCTCCAACCATTCCACCCTGCCTGTACTCTCTTCTTCACCTCTCTTCCACACTCACCATTACTCTGAACTGCTGATCCCAAGTACTTAAACTCGTCCACCTTTACCAACTCTACTCCCTGCATCCTCACCATTCCTCTACCCTCCCTCTCATTTACACACATATATTCTGCTTTAGCCCTGTTGACCTTCAGTCCTCTCCTGTCTAAAGCATATCTCCACCTCTCTAGGGTCTCCTCAACCTGGTCCCTACTCTCACTACATATCACAATGTCATCTGCAAACATCGTAGTGCACGGGGCCTCCTGTCTGATCTCATCTGTCAACCTGTCCATCACCACTGCAAATAAGAAAGGGCTCAGAGCTGATCCTTGATGTAATCCCACCTCCACCTTAAACATATCTGTCATTCCACGCAGTCCTCACCAATGTCACACTAACCTTGTACATATCCTGTATCACTCTTACATACTTCTCTGCCACTCCCAACTTCCTCATACAATACCACAACTCCTCTCTAGGCACCCTGTCATATGCTTTCTCTAAGTCCACAAAGACACAATGCAACTCCTTCTGACCTTCTCTGTATTTCTCAAACAACACTCTCAGAGCAAACATTGATTCTATAGTGCTCTTTCCTGGAATGAAACCATACTGCTGATCACTAATCATCACCTCCCTTCTTAACCTAGCTTCCACTACTCTTTCCCATAACTTCATGCTGTGACTGATCAATTTTATCCCTCTGTAGTTACTGCAGCTCTGCACATTACCATTATTCTTAAAGATAGGTACCAAAACACTTTTTCTCCACTCCTCAGGCATCCTCTGACTTTCCAAAATTTCATTAAACAATCTGGTTAAAAATTCCACTGCCATTTCTTCTAAGCACTTCCATGCTTCCACTGGTATGTCATCTGGGCCAACAGCCTTTCCATTTTTCATCCGCTTTACAGCTGACCTTACTTCCTTCTTGCTAATCTGTTTCACTTCCTGATTCACTATCTCCACATCATCCAACCTTCTCTCTCTCTCTCATTCTCTTCATTCATCAGCCCTTGAAAGTACTCTTTCCATCTACTCAACACACTCTCCTCACTTGTGTGTACGTTTCCCTCACTATCCTTTATCACACTTACCTGCTGCACATCTTTCCCAGATTGGTCTCTCTGTCTAGCCAATCAGTACAGGTCCTTTTCTCCCTTTTTAGTGTCCAACCTTTCATGCAACTCTCCATATGCCTTATCCTTAGCCTTCACCACCTCTCTCTTTGCCATGCACATCATCTCCTTATACTCCTGTCTACTTTCTTCATCTCTTTGACAATCCTACTTCTTCTTCACCAGCTTCTTCCTCTGTATACTCTCCTGTACTTCCTCATTCCACCACCAGGTCTCCTTGTCCTCCTTCCTCTGTCCAAATGTCACACCAAGCACCTTTCTTGCAGTCTCCCTTAGTAGCTCTGCTGTAGTGGCCATATGCTTTTAGATATTTGTAATTCTTAGACATGAATTTTATATATTAAGGGGTTGTACAATAACAGGTACATGTATGTTTTTGTGGCATCTAATCAGGCCACAACAATTCTAGATACTCTTTGCATACTTGGTGCTAGTAGATCTCCAGCAAAAGGCATGCATCTGATATTCCACTTGTGATATGCATGCTGCTCTGCTCTGCAATGCAACATGAATTTTACACAGTGTGCATCAATGTAGTGCTGCTTGACAGAATACAGCTAAAAAAGGATGTTTGGTTAGTAATGCTGACCTCCTATTCATGCATCTATCACTGCTGTTTCTCACATAGGCATGTTTCTGTTCTTGTGCTGAACAATTTTGCAGTGATTATTTATGAATCCCACCCATAACCTTGTCTATGAGATCCATACCTCCCAGCTTTTTAAGTGGATACAATGATGTAAGGATAATGGCATCTCAGCAAAAAAATATATATTTTTTTTTGTGGGCCATTTCATATTTGTAGTGAAATTACATGTTTTAGCTCTTCTAGGGCCAAGAACTGCATAGGAGTTTGTATATAAAGATTGCTTTACTGTATTGTAAAGCTGTACTGAAAGACTGGGCATCATAACTGGCATCAGTGCTCATGGACATTTTCAACACTTTGCTGCAACTAGCTAGTGTACTGAGGTGGTTTAAGAAGATGACCATCATTCTATTACCAAAGAAACCACAATCAACAAGTGTAAATGACTACCGACCAATTGCTCTGACTTTGAGAGTGATGAAGTGTTTCAAAAGGCTGATTAAAAACCACATAACCTCAAATATACCAGTAACGTTGACACACTGCAGTTTGCAAATAGGCTGAACCACTGCACAGCAGATGCCATCTCTCTAGCACTTTTTGAAATCATGACCCACTTGGAAGGTAAGAACTGCTATGCTGGAATACTATTCATTGACTTCAGTTCTGCCTTCAACACTGTCATCCCTCAGAATCTAGTAAAGAAACCAGTACAGCTGGGCATCAATACCCTATTATGCAATTGGACCCTAAGATTCCTCATGGAAAGGCCTCAAAAGGTTTGTGTGGGCAACAACAGTTCTGGAAGCATAACTCTGAACATGAGGGTACCATAGGGATGTGTCTTGAGTCCTTTATTATTCACCTTGCTGACACATGACTGTGCGGCCAGACCGGAGTCCAATAAAATCATCAAATTTGCAGACAACACTATGATCATAGGTCTAGTCAGGAATGAAGAGAAAACAGCTTACAAAAGTGAGAAGAACAACTGATACGATGGTGTGATAACAGCAACTTAGTGTTGAATGTTAGCAAAACCAAAGAACTGATTGTGGACTTCAGAAGGTGTCAGGTAGCACATAAACCTGCCGAGATAAAAAGAGTGTTAGTGTAGAGGGTCAACAGCATGAAATTTCTGGAATACACATCTCAGAGGACTTGTCCTGGTCAGAGCACACCAATTACACTGTCAAAAAAGTGCAGCAATTGTTGCACTTCTTAAAAAAAACTGAGAAGAGTAAACTTGTTGTAGTCCATCCTCCAAGCATTCTACAGGGGCACCACCAAGAGTGTTCAGACCAACAACATCATAGTCTGGTATGGAAATTTTAATGCCTCTGATCATTGGGCTCTCAGGCGAGTTGCAAGGGCAGCAGGGAAAATCATTGGTTCTTCATCTACACCCTTGGAAGACATGCACGAAACTCGCTGCATAGGAAGAGCCAGGAAGATAACAAATAACCTTACCCATCCTGCAAATGGCATGTTCTCTCACCTCTCCTAGAAAATACAGAAGCATGCACTGCAAGACTTCCAGGCTGAACAACAGTTTTTTTCCCCTTATCCATTAGACTGTTGAACTCTGTTAACAGGTGAACCAGAAGAAAATCAGCTCCTTCATCCCCCCAAGCATCTAGGCATGTATCTAGCTATCTGATTAGAATTGTACACATTACAAATGCATCATGTTCTACAAATTTTATTAATTTTACACAGTTTATATGAGTGCAATATAGTCAATATCAATATTTGAATGTGCAATTAGTTTCTCACCTGTACCCTTGTACGAGAAATTCAAGAGAGTGCAATATACACTGTATAATATCTATATATTGTTCTATTTCAGTTTATATGTTATGTTTTCTGATGTCAAATTACTTCTTTCTACTAAAATATTTTCTGTATATATGTCTTTGCACTGGGACCAAAGCAATGAAATTTTGTTCAGCTACACTGTGGTGTAGATTTGAATGACTATAAAGTTTACTTTGGCTTTTGTTGACTTGACTTTAAATGCCTTACATTGTGCTTCAAACATGACATGTTTTTACTCTCTTTTTGACTTTAAATGCCAAAATTCCACAAGCCACCTGTATACAATATGCAGATGATTCAACTTTAATATGTTCTGCTAAATCCATAATTTCACTCCAGACCCTCACCCAAATGGTATTTAATATTGTGGAAAACTGGTTCATGCAACATTGCCTCCTCCTTAACACTAAAAAAGCAAAATTATTGCTCTTTACACCTACAGAACCTCTAACAATGGAACTAGCATATCTCCAGATACTACAACCCATCTCCTAGGAATCACAATAGACCACAACCTCAGCTATGATGATCATATTAATACTACTATAAAATCTGTCAACAGAAAACTAGGCTCCCTTTATAGAATCAAACCCTTCCTTATGCCGCTGGCTAGAACTAAAATTGCCCAGGCTCACCTTATCTCCACCCTGTTCTATGTGTCTGCCATTTATATCAATCTATCAAAAAACAAGCTTACCAAACTTGCAACTAGCTATAATAACATTGCCAGATTTGCCTCTGGCTCTCTTTTCAGAACCCATCACTGTCACATCCTCAAAAAGTGGGTTGGTTAGAACTACAGAACGAACTACTTTGTCAACAACTTACCATCACCCATAAGATCCTTTACCACCCCAAGAATACCCCAATCCTCACCAATCTGATTACCCCATACAAAAATCTTGCAACACTATGATCAGCTAATAAGCTTCTAGTTTCCACTATTAAATCAAACAACAAGGCGGGGGACTCACTATTCACTAACACAGTGGGAAAAACCTGCAACCAGCTTCCAAATGAACTCTCAACTCTTTCTTCCACACTGCTTTTCAAAAAATATATTAAAGAATATCTTAATTCCCACTCCACAAAAGAACCAAACAGGCAAGGAAAATCCACAGGGAGTATGGCGCCAACACCACAATAAGGCACTCAATTCAACGATAAAAAACGATCAGGAACCAAACTGCACAGGAAAACAGATTTTGTTAACGCCACAACTTGTTCACGTTTTCGTCGCCAAAGCAACTTCCTCAGATAAAATTTAAAAGGGTACATCCACCTTTTATATGCACTAATTGATAAATTGATTAAGTGAATGTTAGTATATTGTGAAAACATTCTTAAAGCTGTAACTCCACTAACTGTTGTTCTTGGTAAAAACATATAACCATAAATTCTTTGGTAAACAAACATAATTTTGTTTAAAATATACATGTATATATATAACTTTCAATTAGATCATCATAAAATTCCTTCACATATTAAAACATTAATAAAAACAATCACCACACTTTTATTAAATAACTGTGCAATGAATAGACATATAATTTAACTATAAATTGCATTTTGTTCATTCCATCAATATTTGAAGAATGCGTTATAAAAAAATTTGTTATAAAAAATTTTTTTATACAAGTAACAGGTTAATTACAATTGTTCTGCCTTGAGCTTTAGGTAAGGCATGATGGAAATAAGGTCATTAAGACCCGGAGTTTTGTTGGAAGCTAGTAAGATCTGCCAACATGTCTCCCTATGGGACAATCTAGCTTCCCAATGCCCTCCCCTAATGCATTTAGGAACTGTTTCCAACACAAAAAACATAAAAAAAGCATTGTCACACACAATTGTGTGTCTGTAAAGAGCATTAGTATTGCATTGTTTTTGAATTTCATAATAATGCTCGTAAATACGTCTCCTTAACTGCCTTTCGGTCTTGCCAACATAAAATGCTTGGCATGACCGGCAGACAGCCAGGTAAACTAACCCTGTGGAATTGCAATTATGAAATCTCTGGGCAGTAATCTTTCTGTTCCTACTTTCCAGGAAAACATTTTCCTGGTTGATAACATACTTACACTGCCTACAATGCCCGCAGCGAAAGGTGCCCTTTCTAGGTTGATTGTGGGTACTGGAACTGGTATTATGTTCTAAGACCCTCTTAATGTTAAATCCTCTTTTATAAACAAATTTACATGTCAAATCTTTTAAATTTTTGAGATCAGTAAGGTCTTTAAACGTGTTCAATTCTTCTTGAATAATCTGCCTAATATACCCAGCATCTTCACTGTGTTCAGTAACAAATACCAGGTTAGAACCTGATGCAGCAAAAGTGGAATAAGGGCTTACTGCAGTTGCATCATTATGTCCCTTTCCTAAAATAGGGGAAAATCTAGTATTCCTAGCTAAGCAAACCTCATCACGAACCGATTTTATCAGTGAAATAGGATATCCCCTGTCCAAAAATAAGGAACACAATTTCTCCCCTTCTTTGTGAAAAATATGGTCATCTGATGTCATACGTGAGACCCTCACAAATTGTCCTTTAATTATGGACTTTTTTTGAAATTTGGGATGTAAGCTGAGGTAATGCAAATAGCTGTTGGAGAATGAGGGCTTCCTATATATACAAGAACTAAAACCATCGGTATTTTTGTAAAGGGCAACATCTAAATAATTGACTTGATCTACCGAGATGTCATATGTAAATTTCAAAAATTCGGTTGTTGAATGCAGATAGGTTACAAATTCTTCTATACAATGCCTTGTTCCTGTCCAAAAAATGCAAATATCATCCAGAAACTGGGTATAATGAATCCAATGTTTAGAAAATTCACTGGGGAATACATACTTTTTCTCCCATACTGACAAAACAATGTCAGCATAGGTTGGGGCACAATTAGCTCCCATGGAAACTCCAGATGTTTGCTGAAAATATTCTCCACAAAAATAAACATAGTTATTACTGAGGACCAGCTCTAATAAATGTAGGACCAATGTTACATCATTGCTAGTAACTCCTTAACATTCCCAAAGAGCCTCCTCCATCCAGGCCAACCCAGTTGTATGTGGGATTACTGAAAATAAGTCTACCACATCTATGGTTACAAACAATAGGTTAGACCTGTAAAGCTCTTTGGTAATGCCACGCAAAAATTCCCAGGAGTCCTTAATTAAATGTTGTTGTTTACCCCACAATTGTTTTAACTTCCAATCCAAAAACTTGGAAAGGTTGTGGGTTTTGGACCCCTGTGCTGCCACAATGGGTCTAAGGGGGGGATCTACAACACTTTTGTGGATTTTAGGCACCCCAAAAATACTTGGTACTTTGGGGTGTGAATTGTTCAAAAAAGTGTATAAATCCATTTCAATGACTTCCTGGTCCAAAAGATCTTGAATAGCCAAATCTATTTTTTTGTATGACCTATGGACCTCATTAAAGGAGGCAATAGTATATTTGTCCATATCTTGTAATAGATTATACATTTTAGCCTCATACATTAATTGGTCCATAATGACCGTGCCACCCCCCTTGTCAGGTTCCATGACCCTGACAGAGGGGTCAATACTAAGTTCGGTCAACAAAATACTCTCAGCCTGGTTGAGATTGGAATTATGTTTGGACTTCCCTACTCTACTCCGAATCAAATGTACAATCCGATTTTCCAAGTTATTAATTTGCGGATGCAAGGGAGGATTATAGGTACTAGACTTTTTAAGCATTAAGCATGGGCCCATCATGGTAGATCCCAGGATATGCTGCAAATTAAGCTTACGCATAAAAAGTTTAACATCAAGAATGGTGTTAACAATACTACTACCCTTACTAGGCACAAACTTAAAGCCTTTTGTAAACAAAGAAAACCATGTATCGGTAATGACCGCGTCACTATAATTATAGATGTGATACCCATTCAACGTATGTCTAGAATAATTGCCTATAGCAATTACCTCAATGGTTTCTTAATTCCCACTGGCTATGTCCCTGCTCTGACCCTGACTAAGATCTCATTCCCCATCTTGCTCTCCCTATACTTCTCTGCTCTGTTGTTCTGACACCTACCCATGTTAACTAGTAAGCTAACCTCTAACTAGTATTTAATTGAGTTTTTTTTTCCCTTCTTAGTACTCAATATGCGTCTACTTTCTCTAAAAGTGCTACCACTCCACTGTATTAGATATCATCATAAGTTTGTACGTCTATAAAACAGGCCAAAAAAAAAGAAAAAAAAATATTTTTGTTTTGTTCTCCGTATTTGATCTTGGCCTAGCCTCAACTAAATGACTCTGTACAAGTTTACTTATGTAGAATCAAAATAATGTATGGTATCTCATGTTACTCATTCATACAATGTATGTCATGTTACTGCCTATGGGCCTCTACGGAAAATGGACATATATCCATTTAGATTAGCCCAGTCAAGAAATGTAACATAAATAAATAAATAAATAAATAAATAAAATACTCAAATAAACGCTACAAATATATATATATATATATATATATATATATATATATATATATATATGGGGTTAGTGCAGGTGGTGCACCACCATAAGAGTTGGAATGGCTTGAGTAAAAATGCTTCCCCTTTTTAAACAAGCTGATATGAACATCCGTTAGCCATTGTGTCCTACGAGGTAACTGGCAATTCCAAATTATTAAGGATATGGCAACTGGCTAGGACAAAGTTGTAGAATATTAGACTAGAAGTATTATTAAAAGGTGAGTCATGGTATCATTTTGCCAATAAAGCCACAAGATTCTGTGTAGGATGAAATGTGGTTTTAAAAGGAAATTATATGATACAAAGGTTAATAAATGTCAAATGGAACTAAATAATTAAAGTAAAATAAATGGTTAATAATTTACAGTATTAACTGTGTGTGTGTGATCTGGCAGTGGCACTAATTTGTAAATAAGTACACCATTTGACATTAACTCGATGTATTTCTTTCAGAAATGGAGGACATAGGACTTTGATATTTTTGAAGACTTTTTGAATGGTTCAAGTTTTCCAGACCTGTGATTTTTTAATAAGGAAATATTGGACTCTTCCAAGCTCTTTTATGAGTTAATTTGGGTCTATATTATATGCAGGAAGGTTTAAAACTTCGACTCTCATATGATCGATACCATATGAGCGAAGTTTTAAAACTTTAGACAAATAATAAAAAATTAAAAAAAAAACTTACCTGAATACTCTGGGCAGGGGGGCAAGCCCCCTGCACCCCCCCCCCCCAGCTACTTATATATACCAACTCCGAGATCACACTACATTGAAGTAAAGGTAAATATTCCCTATGCCAATCTCTGTTGAAACTTGCAAGCTTTCAAAAGTTTGCTCATATGGTGTTGACCATATGAGGCTCAAACTTTTGAATGTTCGAGATTTCTAATGGAACCCGTTAATTTGACTGCTACATAATCCCTTGATACATTCAATTATTAACCAGATCTTTCAGGCATGAAGTGGTGTAGTTATCACCCCAATGTGGCTGAATATGCCACTAAGAACTAGCTGAGCTATGAACCATGATTTTCTGACTTTGGTGGATGCTCATTGATCAAATGTTAAATTAATATATATAAACATACTTGATTATGACTTATTTTTGTGTTTCAGAGGAAAGTGTCAATTATGGGCTCCCATTGCCCCTAGATCTTTTATGACGAATTTGCTTTTTATGATTTAGCCATTTGTTTTGTAATCAGAATTCATCTCCTCTTTGCCAAGTTTTTTTTATACTAAATTTACTGACATTAATGTTTACTATTACTGCTGCACAGGTATATATTTTTATTGACCCCCTTGGAGAACTTCAGCATCTTTTATTTTATTTTATTATTTTTTAATGCTCTTTACCCTTCATGCGTATTCACCAGCACATCCATTCCAATCAATCTTCCCACTCTTTCTTTATAACTAGGGCAAGGGTTGACCAGGAGGGGCTGTCATTTAGACTACCATTTTGGGTGATTTGAGGATTTTTGTCTTAGCCCTACATTCCCCCATGCATATCTGTCTTACAGAGCCAAAAGGATACATGCAAACAGCTGTCCATGCTTGTCTTCCTTCACTTCCACAAGGGATATATCAGCAAACAACCCTGAACTCCCATCAAGAATGAGAAGTCCTTTTTTTCCATTTCTGCTGGTGAAATTGCTTTTTTCCTTTGTGCTCCACAAGATTCCACCACCCTTTCTACCTCTTGGGGAAGGCAAACAGGCCATACCACTTCATTCTTCTCCCTCTCTGCTTGACTGTTCTAGTGTATGAGCTGCTAATCAAATCCCAGTCACCTGAGTCAAAGCAAGGGCTGCATTTCTGTGTGCTAGGGAAGTAGGCCTCTTTAACATCTTTTACTGAAGCGATTATGTTTCCCACTTTGCAATTATTTGAATGTTTGGTTATCTATACCCAATGTTTCACATTTAAATGTGAGAACATCAGCCCATAAAATAATGTTTTTAGTATAGACCTCTATCAGACATCGCTGGCAACCTCTGTTGTGGCAGACAGAGAAAGTTCCCCACCCTAACTAGTTTAAGTTTGCTACCCACTGAATTTCACACTGATTGGCATTTAATATGTTTTAATTTGTCAGCACTTTGTTTTGTTGGCTAGTGTCAAATGCCTTGTCAAGGTGAAAGTTAGCAGGACACATTATCATCTCATCATCAAATTCTGCTGTTACCCTTTCAAAGAGTGCCGCAAAATTTGAAAAGAGTTGTATCCCTTCAACAATTTCTTGCCATTCCATATCTAAGAGATGACATTCCCTGTGTCATTTTGTATATGCATTGTGAGCCTTTCTGCATTTTTTTACAAAATGCAAAGCAGTGAATATAATGTTGTTTACATTTGATGTGACCACACTACACTTGTAAACGGGTATCAGTATTGCCTGCTGCTAGAGGTTAGAGAAATACCCACATGTTAACATGTTGTTTAACAGGACCGATAGGAGTTTTGTTAGGTTTTCCTAGGTTTGGTGTAGGTAGTCACCATGCAAAGTGTCAGGTCCCAAGAAACTTGAGGTTTTAGTTTTAGTTATGTCAACATTTATCTCTACTTACATAAAAGTTATCTTGTATCTCTAGGACTCTGAAATACATGCACAGAACTGCAGTGGAGTAGAGAAGAGGTGAAATGTTTCTTAACTGCCTGTTGTGACAAGTTAGCTAATGTAGATTTTATACAAAAGGGTGTAAATGAAAGACAATAAAGAAAGACATTTAGGAATAACTGTTTTCAAGTAGATAGATGGAGAGTGGTAAAAAATAGTGTAAAATAAAGCCCTCTGAAGTGGGTGGCAGTTGGGGGTATGTGTAGGGCAGGGTTGTCCCCAATACTCTGCCCTGTTTCTGGAACAATCAGTTTACCCATTTAAGCAATATTTACATTGGAAGAAGTTTCACTGAAAATAAAAAAAAAACATAAGTAGAACAGTTAGCCCCAGAAAACCTACAAAAATGTGCATGAGGTGCAAGCACACCTACAATCTCCACATTTGTGTGGGGGTGGAGGGCCTTTAGCTTCCCACACTCCTGCTACTTATAAAAATAACTGCATTAACTTCATGGTTGCACAAAAGAGAGAGCAATTCTGATCAAATGATGCAACATCGACATCTGTTACATGTTACTTATGGTTGATAAGTAGTCCAAGCAGTCTTTATACCAAATCTGGCATCCACATAAAAAATTGTACTAGCAGTGATTACTAATAGGAAAAGTGAATGTGGATTGTGGATTTGAAAAATGAGTAACTTAAGTCATCACATTTAAACCTCATCTATTTTAAACTCAGAGAAACGTAGTTTGTAAGTTCATATAACACCACTTCATAAAAGAAATAAATGTATAAATAAACCAGGAAAACTTTTATTCTCATCTATCACATTGGCAAAACATGTCTTCAAGGATTCAGACTTTTCAGTAGTTACTGTGGTTTTATAAGTTCACATGCCTTTGCTACTTTCAGGCATACATCTCAGCTGTAACTGATAGCTTAAAATGTCTTTCATTTTCCCTCGTATTTTTACCGTCCCATATATATATATATATATATATATATATATATATATATATATATATATATATAAAATATATATCTATTTATACACACATATACATATATATATATATATATATATATAGAGAGAGAGAGAGAGAGAGAGAGAGAGAGTAAGAGGATTACAGCCTGTCAATAATGGCAGACATTAGAGTTTAATACTTATTGTTCAAAAAATGTGTATGACTGCAAAGCCTGTCCATGTAAGCCTTTTAAAATCATTCTGCCAAACCTGGCAGAGCAAATCTGCCAAAGCAAGCGTTTGACTTGAAGAGGTTGGCATAATGGTTAAGATATTTGCCTTGCAGACATAAGGTGCAGGGCTTGATTGTGACATGAGTTAATTGGCTAGGCTTAAAATGGCCCACAAGGGCAGTGAGCCTAATACTAATCTACGAACCTAAGATTCCATCTTCAATTGCAAGGTAAATGCAGAAAAGAAGGAATTCTATGTGCTTTAGTAAAGAATGTAAGATGGCTTTGCCTAAAGCCTATGTTAAATAAACAGACAGCAAGTATTAGCTAAAAAAATGATTTTCTCCTGGAATGCATATAATTCCACAATATTACATGACACAGACTTCCAATAACAATTATTGACCAATAGAAACAATGCAAACATTTAAAAGTCATTTAACTTTGACAAACTTTGCCTGTGTTAAATAAACAGAGAGCAAGCATTAGCTAAAGAAATGATTTTCTACTGGAATGCAAATAATTCCACCCATATCACATGACATGGGCATCCAATCACATTTCTTGACCAATAAAAACAATGCAAACATATAAAAGTCATTCAGCTTTGGCAAACTTTTGATATCTAATGCATCATTAATACCAGAAAAATAAGTTATCTGCCAGCATAACTCTTTTTTTTTAATTTGGCATTCCAATCTTCTCTAAAAATCTCTTTGTCTATAATGGGAAAAGTTGAATAATTTCATCTGCTTCACTGCATTAGTCAGAGAACTGAAAATGACAATGACTGCTGCTTCCACTTCTGTTTCTAATGCAGCAGGGTAAGTTTATATACTAGTGTCTTTTTTTTAACTTGAGATTATTCTTGTTCTTTTGTTGCTCATAAGAATGCTATGGTCGAGATGCCAAAGATAATAAAAGTTTTGCATGTTATTCTGGCACACTGCATTGTATTTACTATTATGAAAATCATAATTTCATTCTTCACTATGACCACAATCATGTCATGTCTCAGAAATGTCTATTGGTAGTGTATTTCTTATTAGGTAAATTGATCAGTGGCCTTTTTGTTACTTTTATATGGTATAATTGTCAACTAAACAAAGTGTGTGGTTTTCGATTTTGGTCTGGTCACATAAGTTACCCTACTTCTGGAAGATGTGAATAACAGGGTAGCTGGTATATGTACATTCCCTCATTATAATGTTTATCTGTTATTTAATAAGTTAACTTATGGCAACCTATAATAATATGCTTATATTCCACGTAAAGCATTCTACTGACTCATTGTTTTCTTTTCTGTGTGCTGTACTTTGCCCTTCCAGCTTTCTTTATAGCGATGGCTACTAAAATGTTTGATTGTTGTTACTTGTCACTGTCTTTTGTATGCCCAAAGTAGCAAATTTATTATCAAGAACTGCTGTTACTATTCTTGAGGCTGTGTAAATGACTTCTTAAGGAGAGGGATTCTAGAATAATCATGAATGCCAAATAATAAGACTGCTTTGTTATGGACACGCCTCTAAAAGTTAATGTTCAAAACAAGCTCCTCAGAAAGTGTTCAGATATTTAATTGAGAAAATCTGGTTTGTGGTGTGTACTTGTCTGGCACAGTAAACAATCTTTCAATATGTTTTCTTTTATTTCATCCATACTTGGAAACCAAATGTTCACCTTCCCCACTCACTTTTGTTGTCATATTTCCTTAGTGGGCCCCTTGTGCTATTGCCATACGTTTTCTGCAGTTCCTTTCATATTTAAATTGAATCCCTTTTAGTATTTCCCACTGTCTGAAACTTTGCATTATGATATGAATTACTCATTCCTAATTAATTTCTTCACATTTGGAACTTCACCCTTTATTTTGTGCCAAGTTTCTTTGCTATAATATTTTTCACTTTCTGTTAGACAGTATGTTTTCTGTTGCAGATAATGGATGTATCACTTGAGGCAGTGTGTTTTAAAATCATGCTGACATAATCATATGTCACTATAGCATGCCGATTAATATTTCTCTTTCAAAATTACAGGGTATCATGGCAACAGTTAACAATACTGTTGCTTTGGCTTCTACACTGTAGTGTAGATTACAGTAGCTGAAGTCTGCCCATTTTTTTCCCATTTTGTAGTGAGACTGATTCAAGAGCTTATTTAATTTGGTTTCTAATGGAATATGATATCTTACTGATCTAATTTAATCAATGTATTCTGCTTTCAAATAAGTTCTATGGAGTATGCCAGCATGAGCTATATGAATTAGTCGAATATAGTCTAAACTTTTCTGTACAATTGAACATGTTTTATGTAATTGTATCTGTGCCATCAAAATATTTGGTTATGAGTAAACTTTTTCTCAATATGTCTTGATTTTGTACTTGTTTTTTCCCTGACTGGCTTGAGTTGTATCAGAAAAGGGTCCTCACTCCAGACCACCTACCTAGTTAACAAAAGCTAAATAAATAAATAAACTGTTTTTTAACACTAAAAACCTACTAGCATGTATACTTTCTGATGCCAAGCTTCTGTATCTCGTTAAATACCAAAACAATTCCTATACAGTTTGCATCAGTTTCTGATGGAATAGGCTTGTTTGCTTCAAAATAAGTCATTGGTTTGCAAGAGCTCATCTTCTGAAGTATTTCTAGTGCTACATTCTGCTTGCTGTTTTTCCTGCCCAAATACAGTTACGATAAAGCTGGACAGTCTTTATTCGGAATTACACTAGTACATACTTGAAAGACTTCATTTATTACTTTAATTTTCATTTGACCTGGTGGTAGTCCATTCATAGAAAATATTGACTCATGAAAGTCAAAGCTGATGCCACAGTGGTGCAGTGGTTACTGTTGCTGTCTTACAATGTTTGGTTTTCCTGTTGTGTTCCCACTTGGTGTTCATTCTGTGGGGAATCTGCTTGTGGATTAGTATACACATAATATTATAATGTCATACTTCTTTAGTTTCCAACACATATTATGATGTCATACTTCTTTAGTTTCCAACACATATTATGATGTCATACTTCTTTAGTTTCCAACACATAATATTATGATGTCATACTTCTTTAGTTTCCAACACATAATATTATGATGTCATGCTTCTTTAGTGCCCAGCATATTATAGTGAGATGCTTCTTGTGGCAGAGCTATTCAATTCTGACTGGCAACAGATCGTAAGATTCTTGTGACATTATATTGACTGAGGCTTTTATATCTCCCAGCATTTTATCCCTTCCCTCTCTGTTTAAGCTGTAACTTTTGGTTTCTTTACTCTTTTTCTTTTAATGAATACAATCTTGTGATGCTCGATAAAACCCAGAGTGAGACCAAGATGACCTGGTATTACTTAGTCACCCATGTGCTGGTAGAAATGGTAATGGAAGGTGGAAGTAAGTGGCCAAATATCAGCTCATTCTCCTTTTGGGTGGCAGAAGGTCAAGCCTGTTGCACTACTGACGCCTTTGGAAAATGAAATAATTGGCAGGTGATATAAGTGCTTGTAGTACACTCTAGGGTCTATCGGGCCAGGTTTATCTAGTAGCCATGACTGTGTGCAGGAGTATGTATGTGCATTGGAAAAGCATTACATGGCCTTCACACTGAAGGAGCAAGGTGAGCCAAAGACATGGAAATACCTGTATAGCTGCTTGGATGATGGATATGTCATGGCCAGCTCATCTGTTTATGAAATGAACAGGTTCAGTCAGTGATATCATACAGGACAGGACATTTTAAGAAAGAAGTTATATATTATGGTATTATTTATTATTTTCAGTTTCAATATATTCACTTTCTCCTTAAGCCCCCAACAAGAGGCCATGATATTTCTGTGAATTCTACTCACATTAAGCCTGCATTTTTCAGGTATCTATCCTCTTCTGACATAAATATAATGACAAGTACAAAAACAATCATATGGTGGAGTTTCAGCATCAATAAACTATATAATAAAAGTAAGAAACAGGTCATTATAATAAGCCTCTGTGCCCCAGTACAAAAATGATTTAAAACTGTTGAGCAAAAAGTGCATAATCAATAAGTAAAAGTCAGGTTTTGAACTTAGAGTTGTTTCTGCGACCAAAGACAATATCAGTGTGCTCTTGAGATATGATAGGAAAATGAAATGTAACATACATAATTGTTTTGAGCTGATAATAAATGGCACCACCTTCTCTGATCCTGAAACCAATGCAAACAATCTTACTGACAAATGCCTACTCAGGGGCATATTCTACCCACTGTCTTCATACAGACTCCCTCCTAATATCACCCTGGATTTAGCTCTGGCAACCCTGCCTAGTTTCATGGTCCCAATATCAGATGCAGCTGTCTTTTATTCAGTGTTAAGCATGGGTTATCTCTGCCCCTACTTGGGTTGCCACCTTTGGAAGAGACAAAAAACTGACAAAACTACACTCTTTGCTCTACACACTGTCCCACCGATTTCAGTAAATTAATCTGTGTCACTTCTCTTTCAAAGTTAATAATCATGCTAACAACAGTTTTGAAGAACCCTGAAATATTCTAAATGCAAAAAATGAGCACATGTTTAAACATACTGGATATGTTAAAAGATGCCAGCAATATTATTTTGGTAACTAGTAAGTTCACTTAAACTATTAAAGAAGGTAGTTGTGGGGATGTAAAGGTTATACTGAGGATGTGAGGTGAAGAAAAAGAAGTATAACTGCATACCATTTCCTACAATGGTTACTGAGAATTTTTCGGAATCCAGGTGTTATTCATATCCACAATTATGTTTATGTTGAAGATAAAAAAGCAATATCTAGTTTTATTTTAAGTATAAAAGAAAGATCAGACTTATTTATGTACTTCTTCTATGATGTATCATGAAGAGAATATTTCTGCTTAGTCTCTCATAATAGTCACATTTCACATCATCCAGTATGACAACTATTGTCCTGACTAAATAAATTAAATGTAAATAGAAAATCCAAGTGAAACAGTAAATATTTTAGGAGGTAAACTTCAGAAATGTGAGCTATCAGAATAACTCAGAATATCTATCAAGTGCAGACTAAAACTGGATTTCCTGACATAAAATTTGATTTCCAGAATTCCTGATTCAACCCTAATTTCCTGACGGTCTGGAAAAATTCCTGGTAGGTGGCAACTCTAGCACCTATCAAATATAAAAATATAATTAACCTACTATTGGTTATGTCCACAAGGCTTGAAGAAAAGGCATAGGGATACTACTGCATAAGTGTGTTCCTTGTGCTGATTAAGTATAGACCAATGAGCCTCACCAGTATTGTATTCCAGGTCATGGAACGCATAGAACTCATAGACAATAGCGAAGGACATAATCAGTCCCTGCATTTTAATCATTCTTAGGTTTATAGGTTCATAGGTGTGCACTAAGCTAATGGCCCTGGAGCCTTTACAAACCTAGCCCATAGGATTACCCTGGCATCGTGCCACCCGACCTTAGTTCTCAGTGCCTCTGTCGAGTAGAGTCACTGGGGTGATCCCCGCAGTGAATTTTCTACTTCTCATATACTCATCAAGATTTTTTTTGAAGAGGGCCAGTGAGTCGCTCCGCTTGACATGTATGGGAAGTCTATTCCATAGCATGGGCAGACTCTGGGTTATGAACCTGTCTCTCCAGATTGTTCTGTTGATTGTGGTAATGAGGTTGAGGTCTGTGGAGCGTGTAGTGCTGAGGGATTGGGATTTCTTTAGATGTAGCATTTCTAACAGAGCTGAGTTAGTCATGGCTTTGTAAGTCAAGCAGAGATCGCCTCTAAGTAGGTGATATGAGACAGAGAATTGTTGGAGTTTTTTGAGTCTGTCCATATAGAACAAGTGTTTAAGGCCTAGAATCCTCTTTGTGAGGTACTTTTGTGGCCTCTCCAGTTGTTGCAGGTGTCTAGTGAGGTACATGCCAAATGGGGAATTGTACTCCATGATTGGCCTAATGAGGGAACAGTAAAGCGAGACAATGACCTTTTTCTTCCTGGATGCATAATCCTTAGTAATAGAAGGACTTTCTGACCACAATGGCAATGTGGTTATCAAAAGAGCGGTTGCTGTCAACCTGTGTTCCCAGATCTCTTATAACACCTTCTGTGTTCAGTGGACTACCATCGATGTGGTAATTCATGGGAACTGGGTTTTTCCCAAAGGGGATGATGATACGTTTTTTGGCATTGAGCTTGTGGCCATGGCTCTGACACCAGTCGATGGTCTCAGTGAAGCCTTTCTGTAGGATGTCAACATCACTTGGGGAGTTAATTATGACTCCCAACTTGCAACCATCTGCGAACTTTCTCAGCCAGAGTCCCTTTGTGTTGGTCTAGACTTTAGAGAAGTAGATACCAAACAGTAGAAGACCCAGGACCAAACCCTGTGAGACTCCATTCATGACTGGTTGGCAGTCTGACTTGGAGTCAGCTATGTTCACACTGTGGGTTCTATCTGTGAGCTAGTTTGCAACCCACCTAGTGATATAGGGGTTGATGCCTAGCTTAATGAGATTTTCTATGATTCCTGAGTGGGGAATGATATCAAAGGCCTTGACCAGATCAAGGTAGGCTTTAGGAACCACCTTGCCTTCATCCACAGCTCTGGTGACTGACTCAAAGAAGTCGACCAAGTTGAGCAGGCATGATCTACCCTTCACAAAACCAAACTATGTGGGATCCAGAATTTGGAGATTCCCTATATCCTTGTTCATTAGGTCCATAATGATGCATTCCATAGCTTTGCACATCAGACTTGTCAGGCTAATGGGGTGATAGTTCCCAGGGGCTGTAGCCACTCCTCCTTTGTGGAGAGGGTTGACTGTAGCAGTATGCCATTCAGTAGGGACAAAGCCTGAGGTGAGGCTGTGATTAGACAGGGCACATACTTGAGGTGCCATTTCACTCTGTAGTTCATATAGAACACAGCCAGGGATATTGTCAGGTCCTATAGAAGCTGTATTCTTGGTTTTGGACAGTGCTGTTTTAACCTGTGCAGCAGTAATACTGGGTGACCGGCAATCTACTGGTATTGCGATTGGTCCTTTGGTGGGGGAGAGAGGGCTAAAGTTAGCACTGAATCTGTTGGCCAGTATATTGGCAATATTTGTTGTCTCAGTGTAGGAGGTGCCATTGTGCAGTAGCTCAGAGCAAATCTGGGTCTTGCCATGGAGATTCTTTACATAACCATAGAAGGCCTTGTGGCTGTCTTTACTATCTGCTGCAATTCTGTTTTCATAGCTAGCTTTAGAGGATTTGATGAGGGAATCTCAACTTTTTGTTGAGGCTGATAAGGGAGTTTTTCCAGTCTTGGGACTTTACCTTATTCCGCATCAGTTTCCTCCTTCTGTTGTAGAGTTTGTTTATGACAGGGGACCACCAGAGTGGCTTCCTTTTTTTTGGAGGAGAGCATCTTGGTTCTATTGGGTATGGCAAGATCCATGCATTTGTGTACGTGTTCATACAGGGCATTAGTGTATGATTTGGTGGTCATGCAGCTGTTCTCCAATTGCATGGGTGCCGTGAGGTTAGTCACCTCTGTTTTTAGGAGCACAAAGTTAGCTTTGGAGAAGTTTTTCATGGTGGGTACCTTTGCAGGGGGTGGGGGGTGGGAGGGATATGGATTTCCAAGGTGATTAGTTTGTGGTCGGATCTAACTGGGGAGGAGTTGACTATTGGTATAGCGCAACGGTCAGCCATGTTAGTAATGACCAAGTCAAGGATGTTGCTACCTCTAGTGTGGGTAAGAATGAGCTGGTCCAGGGCATTGGAATTAATGAATTCCAGGAAACTTTGGGAAAAGGAATTGGTACATGAGTAGTTTTCCCAGTTAATGGAGGGGTAGTTGAAGTCACCCAGTATGAGAGTGTTAGGTTGGACCCTGATATTCTCCAGGGTGCTTAGGAACGTAGAGTGTGAGTCTTGGGACATGGTTGGGAACTTATAGCAGGCTACAACCTGAATCGCTGTCTTAACCAATGTTAGCTGTACCCGAAGTATCTCTGATGCGTTATGTTGGGCTCCCAGTCTGGAGGTGTGCACATCCTTTAATAATATGTAAACACCACTGTCTTTGGAGCTTCGGCCCAAGTTCTGGGGCTAAAAGGTGTGGAATGAGTTATAGTCTGGTAGTGCAGGGGTGCTTTCTGCTGTCGTGAACCAGGTGTCTGTTACTGCACAGATATCGATTTTCTCCATTTTAAGGAGTGCTTCGAGCGAGTGCATTTTGAGATTTAGACTTCTAGCATTGAACAGCATGACCCTCAGATTGCATTTGTTTGTAGCTGTTATGGTGGTAATTTGGTCTTTGGAACACCGCCTAAAAAGGCACTATAGGGGTGGCAAGAGCCTTGGCCAGTATCCAGAAACCTGGGGGTGACAGATGCAGGCCATCTCTAGCAAAGCATCGAGGTCTGTCAGCCATGTCATCCCAGGCAGACAGATACTGTTTACCCTTAGAATGACACCAGAAACTTAGCCAATTGTTGAAATCAATCATTTTCTGCTTGTACTGTGCTATCATTTTGAGTGATGGTAGGAGGCTCCTCAGGGCTAGGGTCATACCCACCTGGGTACATAATCCGAGAGCTCCTCCATGTCTCTTTTCATGTAGTCCAGGGAGGTACATCTCAGTTCATCCACACCCACATGTACAATATTTGTACCTGTTGTTGAGGGACCTGAGTGCGTGGGTTATGTGGCGGATCCTGGCACTGACAGACAGCTCACTGTTACTTTCTTCTTATTCAGCCTAGTGAGCGGGACATCTTGGTTTATGATAGGCCACCAAAGCAGACACCCAAACAACTACCACCTCAGAACTCAACACCTGCATCACATAGACCACACAGTCAGAGTGTCAAGCAGTCACAGCCCTTAAGGCCAAACACTATGCCAGACACACTAGTCATTGGAGACTCCATAGTCAGACACACTGACGTCCCGCTCACCAGACTGAGTAAGGAGAAAGTCACAGTAAGCTGCCTGTCGGGTGCTAGAATCTGCCACATAACGCATGCACTCAGGTCTCTCAACAGCAGGTACAAGTATGACTCAATCATTGTCCACGCTGGTGTAAACGACCTGAGACGTACCTCCCTGGACTACATGAAAAGAGACATAGAGGAGCTCTCTGATTATGTAGCCCAGGCAGGTATGACCCTGACCTTGAGCAGTATCCTACCCTCACCAAGAATGATGCCACAATACAGAGATAAGATGATCAGTTTTAACAATTGGCTTAAACTCTGGTGTCATTCAAAGGGGATCCAATGTCTGTCTGCCTGGGATAACATGCTGGACAAGCCACGCTGCTTCGCAAGGGACGGCTTGCACTTGTCACCCCTGGGATTCCGGATTTTGGCAAAGGCTCTTGCTACCCCATAGTGCCTTTTAGGCAAGGCTCAAATTCTAAACCTACCACCCTAAAACAAAACAAAGAAAAAAAACTAAGGGTAATGCTGCTCAATGCCAGAAGTCTCAACCTCAAAATGCACGCACTCGAGGCCCTTCTCAGTATGGAGAACATCGATGTCTGTGCTGTGACAGAAACCTGGTTCAAGGCTCCTGAGAGCACCCCAGCAATATCAGGTTTTACCTCATATCATGCGTTCCGGCCACAAAACCCGGAAAATACCAAGAAAGGAGGAGGGGTATCCATATTCATCAAGGACACCCATACCTCAAGATTGGTGGCATCGCACGATGCATTGGAAACCATCCAGGTGCAATTAACCATAGGCAAGACTGCTATGCAAATTGTAGCATGTTACAGGCCACCCTCGCAAACTCAGGAACCTCACATGGCCTTCCTGAAAACACTGGAGGGGATAACTGTATCTCCGAACACCATCATACTAGGTGACTTCAACTACCCTAATATAGACTGGGAACACTACTCAAGCCCAAACACTCTAGCTCAAAAGTTCCTGGAATTCATAAACTCAAATGCCATGGAACAACTAGTCACCATCCCCACAAGAGGAGAGAACATACTTGATCTCATCATCACGAACATGGGAGCACAATGTTCAACGCCAGAAGTATACCCCTCACTGGTGAGATCTGATCACAAACTAATCTCGCTGGAGGTCCTCATCCTGCCCCCACCAGAAATGAAAAAGACCACAGTAAAGAACTTCTCGAAAGCCGACTTCACACTTCTAAAGACTAGTGTGGTCTCCTTTAAGGCCCCTGAGCCGGCGGTTAACATTACTCAAACCGCTGAATCACTTACAAATGCCTTCTACCAGCACCTGCAGGGCTGCATGGATCAGGCAATCCCAAGCAAAACAAAGACTCTTTGTACCAAAGGCAAGCGTCCAGTCTGGTGGACCCCAGCCATAAACAAACTCTACAATAAAAGGAGAAAGCTACTACAAGATAGAGCAAAATCCTTAAAAGGTAAGACACCGCTGATCACTATAAGTAAAAGCAAAGAGCTCTCATAAAATCATCCAAAGCTAATTTTGAGAAAAAAATAGCTAAGGACTCTAAAGACAATCATAAAGCATTCTTTAGCTATGTCAGAAACCTAGGAGGAAACTCCCAGATATGCTCAGAATTAGTTCAAAATGATGTGAAGATTACTGATCCTACAGACATTGCCAACATACTGGCTGACAGGTTCAGTGCAAACTTCTCCCCACCCTCCCAGCCTAAAGAAGAGATATCTATACCAAATGATTGTAGCCCCCCAAACATCTCCAACGCTCAGGTGAGAACTGCTCTCTCCAAGGCAAAGAACACAGCATCCATGGGACCTGATGGTGTCCCCGGCTGTGTGCTCCATGAACTCAACGAGGAATTAAACCCACAGTTAGGACAGCTGTTTAATCTTAGTCTCACCTCCGGATCGCACTCCAGGAGTGGCGCACAGTGACTGTGGTCCCACTCCACAAAGGCGGTGCCTCCACCGACCCTGAAAATTACCGTCCCATTAGCTTGACAAGCCTGATCTGCAAAGCCATGGAAAGGATCATAATGGATCTCATAAACAAAGACATAGGGAATTTGCAGACTTTGGATCCAACCCAGTTTGGCTTTGTCAAAGGCAGATCATGCCTTTTAAACTTGGTTGACTTTTTTGAAACAGTCACCAAGGCCATTGACGAGGGGAAGGCAGTCCATACAGCCTACCTAGACCTGGCGAAGGCTTTCGATACAATACCCCACTCGGGTATCATTGAAAAACTCATCAACTTAAATGTAAACCCATACATTACAAGATGGGTTGCAAATTGGCTGAGTGACAGAACCCACAGGGTCAGAGTTGCTGGCGCCATGTCAGACTCTAAGCCTGTCACAAGTGGTGTCCCACAGGGCTCAGTCCTGGGCCCACTCTTGTTTGGCATCTACTTTTCTGAAGTACAAGCAAACACAGGAGGGTTATGGCTGACAAAGTTTGCAGATGACTGCAAACTGGGCGCCGTAGTTGAGAACACATCCGACACAGATATCCTTCAGAAGGGTCTCACAGAAACGGATAACTGGTGCCAGAGCCATGGCCTCAAGTTAAATGCCAAAAAATGCATAGTCATACCCTTCGGGAAAAATAAGGTTACCCCTAGCTACCATATAGGTGGCAATCCCCTGAACACAGAAGAAGTTATTAGGGACCTGGGAACCCAGGTTGACAGTAGCCTTTCATTCAACACTCATATTGTTAAAGTAGTTAGGAAGACCTTCTACATTGCCCACCTTATCATGAAGGGATTCACATCTAGATCAAGGGAAGTCATAGTCTCCCTGTACTCATCACTCATCAGACCAATGATCGAGTACAATGCCCCATTCGGAATGTATCTGACCCGACACTTGCAGCAGCTGGAGAGGCCACAAAGTTCCTCACCAAAAGGATAAAGGGTCTCAAAATCTGTCTTATGCTGCACGACTGAAAGAACTCCAGTTATATTCAGTTGCGTACCGCTTACTCAGAGGTGACCTATGCCTGACATACAAGGCCATGTCAAACCCAGATTTGATGAATATGCTTCATCTCAAAAAATCTAGATCCCTCAGAGCCACAAGGGCGGGTGACTTAAAGCTCGACACGGTTATTAATAGGACGTGCTGGAGGGATAGATTCATCACCCAAAGACTCCCTATGCTGTGGAACAAAATCCCGGTTTATGTGAGGCAGAGCACCTCGCTGACCTTGTTCAAGAGGAATCTTGACCAATGGATGGGAGATCGCAGATACACCCCAGGGGTTACCTCAGTGTCACTGCTCGACAGAGGCACAGCTAAATAATGGGCATAGTTTCTCCAAACTAAGGGGTGGTGTAAGCCACAAAACTATGGCTAGGCTTATAAATGCCCTCGGGCAGATAGCCTAGTATGAACCTATGAACCTATGAACCTATAGGCAGGCTATGTCTACTCAAAATACTACATTTCTTTGAAACAGTTACCAGGCCATTAGATGAGGGTCAGACAATCTAGACTGCTTATCTGGACTAGACAAGGCCTTTGATACCAACCATCCTGCATGTATTATCAACAAACTCAGTCAACTAAGCATCAACCTTTATGAAATTCATTGGCTTGCTAATTGGCTTATTGACAAATAGCATACTGTAAGACTTAGGAAACCATCTTCCAAAAATAAATAAATGCAGAAAGTCACAAGTGGTGTCCTGCATGCTAAATGCTTATTCGTAGTAGGTACTCTTCACTGTAAGGCTTAACAGGGACCTGGACTTTTGCAATTATTATTTATTGTATATTAGATTATATTATTACTCTGTCATTTATCATGTTGATTGTATGTTAAATAATAAATACATCTTAATTCTTATATGTTTTTTTTGGGGGGATCACTGTAATATTCACCCACTTGTCCTTTTACTAGACAACTAATGGATATATACTGCATAGTTCATACCTGAGAGTTAATTATTATTAGCATTTACATTGCTGCATATTAGAGGTCATATTTTCATCTTTAAAAGACTTAGCTCAGACTATAAAAAGAAGAAATATATTGGGAAAAATGGGTATTTAAATCTATGTATGTGTCTAAAGTGTGCAGGAGTCTGAGTGCACCCATGCAGAAAGCAATTTACACAGAAATGTTTTATTAAGCCTTTGATATAAAGCATATAGGCTAAGGACACACATATAACAGACAAAAACTGAAAACAACATTTAAAACAAATCGCATGTCATATTTTATTACCTTGTATAGATTTTTTAGCCTCCCCATAGCTTTATTAATGACTGTTTTTCCCATAGAATTTTGAGGCAATGCCACTGAGATGCAGAATTTTCATCACTCCAGTTTATTCTTTTGAAGGTGCTTTTGATTTTGTGTAGACTCAGTCTTAGAAAGGAATTAAAATACAAGTTCAGGTCCTTACAGATAATTTCACGAGAAATAAAATATCAAGCAGGGTAAGTAAACTCAGTGGGTATTACTGAACAACTATTCATTGTTTGCACAGACTATTGTCTCTACCGCATCTGTCCTGATTTCAGAGTGAGAATAGCAGAAATATGAATGACTCATTTGTGCTGCATTCAAGGTGCAAATTGATATACGACCCTCATTTTTCTAGACCCTTCCAGATTACTCTGCCCTGATAATGAGCACTCTGCCAGGAATGTTGTGCTCGCAGGGGTTATTTATAAACTTCCAAGATAAACTCCTTCAATAAAAACAGTTGAGAAGTTTAACATTTCTATTTTCATAGTCAAATGTTCCTTGGCTTTAAGGATGATGTATGGTTTGCATGTTTTTTCCGTTATTCTAGCTGTCATCTGAGCTGGTAGGTTTTATACATTTGCCAGGCAGATTGTAAAACACTGCATATAATTATACGTACTGGTACATATCAAGTAACACTGCATTTGACAGTTCTGGTGGTGTAGATGGATATAACCCTGGCTATGGACCAGGATAGCCAAGCTGAATAGTGTGCTCAGGTTCCTGAAAGCCTGAAAGGAGTTGCCAGGGGAAAACAATCAAGACAATCCTCATAGAGAAGGTAGGGTGGGGGGGGGGTAGAGTCAGATACATACCGCTACAATCCATTGGAGGAAGGGAGGCAACATAAATGTGAAGCATGTAAACGGTTCTAGAATTGTCAAGTCACTGCCTGATGGTAACGTTCAAGTTAGACATATTATAGCAGCACACAAAATTCCAGGGATCATATACAATGGAATCACAGTTAAATAAATTTGAGTAGAAAATGCAGATAAAAGGATGTACTTCACACAAATCTTTATTTGGTAAGCGCTTTCATGGGAATGACTCCCACTTCTTCAGACCATTCAGTAGAAAACATTACTTTACTAGCATTGTATATATATATATATATATATATATATATATATATATATATATATACACAATGACCCACTTAATACTAATTGGATTCAGAACACTTCAACTTACATTTTTAAAGTGGCAGGCATTTACAAGCATCTATACCAGACTACCTTCAGCAAATATCATACCAATATATTATAAAATATGCTATAAAAACATATCTATAAACCTATGAATATGCATATCGCACTCCCACAAGAGGGGAAAACATACTGGACCTGATCATCACCAACATTGGGACTCCAGACCAGAAGTGTATCCCTCATTGGTAAGATCAGACCATAAACTAATCTCATTGGATATTCACATCCCGACTCCACCCCCTGCCCTGAAAACCACAGTGAAAAACTTCTCTAATGCAGATTTCACACTCCTCAAAACCGAGGTGGAATCCTTCAAAGCCCCCGGGCCTGTGGAAAATACGGCCCAGACCGCAGAATCCTTTATAAACGCATTCTATGAACACTTTCAGGAATGCATGGATCATGCAATCCCAAATAAAACCAAGTCCCAATCCTCCAAAGGCACACGTCCTGTCTGGTGGACCCCAGCCATAAACAAACTATACAATAGAAGGAGGAAGCTACTACATGATAGAGCAAATCCCAAAAAGGGAAGGCATCTCTGATCAGTATTAGCAAAAAACTACAGGCACTCATAAAATCGTCTAAGGCCAGCTTTGAGAGAAAAATTGCACAGGACACTAAAGATAATCACAAGGCTTTCTTTAGTTATGTTAGGAACCTGGGTGGGAATTCCCAGATATGCTCAGAATTAGTCCAAAATGACAAAAAATACATCGAACCCACAGACATTGCCAACATCCTGACAGGTTCAGCGCAAACTTCTCCCCCCCTCCCCACCAAAAGGGCAAATATCTATCCCAGCAGAGTGCTGCCCCCCCTGACATCTCAGATGCTCAGGGAAGAGCTGCCCTCTCCAAAGCATCCTACATGAACTCCAAGAAGAGCTAAACCCAAACATAAAACCACTGTTCAATCTCAGCCTTACTACAGGATATGTACCCAAAGAGTGGTGTACAGCAACAGTGGTCCCCTTCCACAAAGGTGGTGCCTCAACGGATCCTGGAAACTATCGCCCCATAAGCCTGACTAGCTTGGTCTGCAAAGCTATGGAAAGGATCATCATGGATCTCATAAATAAAGATATTGGGGACCTACAGACACTTGATCCTACCCAGTTTAGCTTTGTTAAGGGCAGATCCTGCCTCTTAAACCTGGTTGATTTCTTTGAAACAGTCACTAAGGCCATTGACGAGGGGAAGGTGGTCCACACAGCCTACCTGGACCTCGCAAAAGCCTTCGATACAATACCCCACTCGGGCATTATAGATAAGCTCACCAGCTTAAATATAAACCCCTATGTCACTAGATGAGTTGCAAACTGGCTCAAGGACAGAACCCACATGGTTAGAATTGCTGGAGCCATGTCAGACTCCAAACCAGTTACAAGTGGCGTCCCACAAGGCTCAGTCCTGGGACCTCCCTTGTTCGGTATATATTTCTCGGAGGTACAGGCCAACATGGAAGGACTGTGGCTGACCAAGTTTGCAGATGACTGCAAAGTGGGCACCATAATCGACACTCCAGCCGACACAAGCATCCTCCAAAAGGGCCTCATAGAAACAGACAACTGGTGCCAGAGCCATGGCCTCAAGCTAAATGCCAAAAAGTGTATAGTCATCCCCTTTGGCAAAAACAAAGTGTCCACAAATTACCACATAGGTGGTAATCCATTAAGTACAGAAGAAGTAATTAGGGACCTGGGGACCCAAGTTGATAGCAATCTCTCTTTTGACAACCACGTGGCCAAAGTGGTTAGAAAAACATTTTATATAGCCCACCTAATCATGAAGGGATTCACATCTAGATCAGGGGAGGTCATCGTGCCTCTTTACTCATCCCTCATCAGGCCCATAATTGAGTATAATGCCCCTTTTGGGATGTACCTTATCAGACACCTGCATCAACTGGAAAGACCCCAAAAGTACCTCACCAAGAGGATCAAAGGGCTCAAACAGATGCCATATGCTGCCCGGTTAAAGAAACTCCAGCTCTACTCAGTGGCATACCGCCTGCTCAGAGGCCATCTGTGCCTGACGTATAAAGCCATGTCCAACCCGGAATTAATGGACATGCTGCACCTCAGAAACTCCAAATCCCATCGAGCTACGCACTCGATAGACTTGAACCTCAGCACTGAAATAAATAGGACATGCTGGAGGGACAGATTCATAACCCAGAGGCTCCCTTCACTCTGGAATAAAATCCCAGTCCAGGTTAGGCAGAGTCCCTCATTGACTCTCTTCAAGAGGAATCTTGATGAGTGGATGGGAGATCGTAGGTTTACCCTGGGTATCACTTCTGTGTCACTGTTAGACAGAGGCACAGTATACTAACCTCGAAAAAGGGCATAGCAAAATTATTTTAAAATGGGTGGCGAAAGCCAAACACACTCTGACTAGGCTTATAAATGTCCTAGGGCAGATAGTCTAGTATGAACCTATGAACCTATGAAAATAAATAAGAGTATATTAAATACATTTATAACCTCAAATTATGTAAGGTCATGTCTTTGTAGAGCTAAACTTTAATAAAAATCTGTATAAAAAAACTATCATACATAAACACATAAATCACATAAACCACAGATATATACATCACTTAATACTTCAAATACTTAATCTTTCATATATAACGCATAAACCACAGATATATACGTCACACAAAAATCATTTAAAAAATCATTAAAACACAAATAAAACAGACAGACCTTTCTGTAACATAAACATATTATAGAATGCAGAGATAAACTGTTCGCTGACAAACAGGATAAACACCCAGTGCTGCCAAGTAAACTAGAATAAAAATAACAAAACCAGAGGGAGCAACTGGGCTGAAACAGAGTCACAAGATGAATGCAAGAACAAAATCCTCAGGTTAAAATCCAAAAGATGAATGCAAGAACTTGCATTCATCTTTTGGATTTTAACCTGAGGATTTTGTTCTTGCATTCATCTTGTGACTGGTTTTGTTATTAATATTATAGAATGCATTCACATGAAGAAGGCTTTGTGATCTTGGTGTTGATACAAATTACACATCTCTTCCCACCCAGGAGCAAGGTTTGTCCATTGAAAACAACGTTATTGGGGGAAAGCAAGGGTATAAAACACCTTCATGACTATCTGAACAACTACCACCTCCACGCAACTGCCTCCTTGTTTCTGGGTGAAATTCCTTGATAAAAGAACTAGCAGGGCATGCCCATTTGCAAAAAAAGCTTAATAGTGGGCAAGCAGATGGGTAAATATTGCATAAAAAGTAATACATCATTTACTGTTTTCAGTTATAATTATATGTGCTGGCACTTACCAAGTAGAACAGCATCTACCATGTGGTCAGGCAGCCATTCCACCTAGTTAGCTATAACAGTGCTATGCTCTTATCTATGTAAATGGAAAATAAGATGGCTTTTCAATGTAATGTTTCTCCATAAAAACAGCATGGGTCCCAATGGATGCAGCCTTTAATTTCAAGCACTTACAGTAAAATGTAACATGTCTGATGTTATACTGATTTTTTACTATATATGTAATAATAATAAAGAGTGAAATGTTGGCAGTATTCATGGAGAAACATTGTGTAATACATTTGTCTTCTTTGACACATGGCCATAAAATCAGGTGAAGATATTTGAGATTGCATGGATTTTTTTTTATAGAATGTCTAACACAAGTAAAAACTTACTTGATTTTTTTTCTCTTAATTTTAAACAGTGAGATACCCTTGTGGGAGGATTGTTGTAACAGAAAGGGAAGGACCTGTAAATGAATCAAACGGAAGGATAGTGGGAGGTAAAGAATGCCTTGCAGGAGAATGTCCCTGGCAGGTAAGAACTGTCAATACTTTACTGAGTTTTTACACATCATGGCTGTCATAAACATGGAGATATACTTGTGGTATCTGCAGGATACTTTTTGAGATTATTTTTAGTATATGCAGATGTATTGTGTAAGCAATAAGGTAAATTACAATATTTAGTCTCAGTAATGTGCCATTTGTTAAGTCTGCAGCCTGACAATAAATGACAGGACTTATACCTCCCTGTCTGACAGTCCAGTTATTACATTATGATATAGATCAAAGGATATTCAGTACTTATGTATTATCGCAACCATATTTTCGCGGTTGCGAAGAGCGCATACCTGCAGACAGATAACTGCCTGAGACACTTCAGCCAGCTGATAATAGTCCTTACTAATGTCCAAAAAGTTTAAATGACTTTCTGAAATAGCAGACCTTACAAAATGACACGAAGTACCCACCCTGGTATCACCTGTTGGTGTCTTGATAGTAAGGGATATGTAACGGACATTTTGTTCCGTTTGGGTCTGCATTGAGAATCAGGGATTTACACTTCTTTTGGCATCCTGTCATGTTGTAATATATGCCATTTCTGAAAGTAATGTAAACTTTTTGGCCCATTTCTAAGGATTATTGCATTTACATTACAGTATCTGCAAGTATTTCAGGCACTCTTTTTCCTGCAGGAATGCAGTTTCCAGTTGTGAAAGTGAAATGACACTGTGGAGCGGGGACCGCCTATGACAACACCAGGAAAGGTATTCCTCTGTTCAAGGAACAGCATAGTAAGTGTTTGGAAAGAACAACAACAATTTTTGCCATAGTAAGTATCACATAAAGGATTACAAGGAGCTTCATTTTCCAGATCCTCCTTCTAACATGAAGGAGGATTGCAGTTCCCCTACTGTACTGGACAGTTTAGTACAGCACATGGTTGGATGCTGTCATTCTTTGTAAAAAAAAAAAAAACGCGATGTATGACAAACGGTGTCCCTCTTGCACTCGTTTGCAAAAGGGCCGCTTTCCTTTCTTCTTCGTGGTCCACTTGCATAAGAAAACCGAAACAAAGGTAATTCGGAATTTACACAGCCCTTTACACTTACAGATACAGGCCTGTCTTGCAAATGTAATGAGTTACACAACGAAACAAATGTGGTTGCGATAATACGTAAGTACTATTATAATATTCATATTGATTATATTTGCAACAATGATGAAAAATTAAGTTAACAGAAGTAAGGAGTGAAAATCAGAGATACTTGACCATCAGTTACTATTTATAGGTAATATCTCCTAAGGATTTCATTTATGCATTGTTTGTATTTTGTATTCATCCTTTCTACACTCCTTATTCAGCACATCCTCTAAAGCGTTAAACGTTTTGATTCGGCCCTCCAAGCTTGAATAAATTTAATAAATTAACCTTGTTAATGTTTTATTTCCCCTGCAATTCTGATGTTTCCTCACTAGATGGCGCACTCTAGATATATTGGCTTTGTTGAGGTGAAGCGTAGGCCTATTACTCCATGTTTGCACTTTATCCTTTGACCATGAAGATGAGCGGACCCAAGAAAAGGAAAGTGGACAGAGAATGTCGAGTGTTCAGTAAGGAGTGGACAACTAAATATTTTTTCACTGAACACCGATCATCTGCTGTTTGCCTGATATGCCAAGAAACTGTGGCTTTTTAAAGAGTATAATATTAACTTTGCCACAAAGCACGCTAATTATGCTAGCAAGCTCTCAACAAAAGAACTGGAAGCTGCTGCTGAGAAGTTGGCAGCTAATTTGAAGGCTCAGCAAAGTTTTTTCACCGTCAAACTGCCATTCAAGAGTCAAGTACCAAGGCCAGTTTTATGCTTTCATTCAAAATAGCAAAGGCCAGCAAACCACTGTCTGAGGGCGAGTTTTTAAAAGAATGTATGGTAGAGACAGCAGGTATTTTGTGCTCGGAGACCAAAGACAAATTTGAGATAATCAGTTTATCTGGAACTAATAGATGAAGATATCACCAGCAGATTAAACAAAAGAAGTCATTCACTTTTTATTCTTTAGCACTGGATGAAAGCAACAATGTCAAAGACACTGCTCAGCTCCTCATTTTTATCCGAGGAATCAACGAAACTTTTGAAATAACGGAGGAGTTTTTGACAATGGAGTCTCTGAAAGGACAAACACGGGGAGAGGACTTGTTTGAACGGGTGTCTGCTGCCATCGAAAACATGAAGCTTCCCTGGAGTAAGCTTGCTCCACAGATGGATGCTGAGGAGAATCCAGAATAAAGTGAAAGATGAAGACCCTGACCAGGATGTCATTTTCCTCCACTGCATCATCCACCAGGAATTTCTATGTAAATCGGTGTTACAGCTGAATCATGTTGTGAATCCTGTGGCGAAACTCGTCAACGGACTTCAGCACCGTCAGTTCATTCCTGGAGGAAGGACCTGCTTTATCACTCCTATGTCCACTGGTTGAGTTTGGGCAAAGTGTTTCAACAAGTGTGGGAGCTCAAAGAGGAGATTGGCGTGTTTTTGGAGCAGCAGGAGAAGACTGATGAATTTCCTGAGCTGAGCAACAAGAGCTGGATGTGTGACTTTGCATTTTTTTCACACTTGAATGAGCTCAACGTGAAACTGCAGGGGAAGGAGCAGTTTGTGCATGACATGTACACAAACGTGAAAGCCTTCAAATCCAAGCTGGCTTTATTCTCCAGGCAGATTTTGAACAAGTCATTCACTCATTTTCCTAGACTAGCCACGCTGAAAGAGGCCGGAGAAAAAGTAAAGAAATACAGTGAGTCACTGGATGCACTGCACGGAGAATTCTGCCGTCGGTTTTTGGATTTCGACAAAATTGACAAGTCACTTCAATTGGTGGCCTTTCCTCTGTCACAAGACCCCGGAACAGCTCCAGAGGAGCTTCAGCTCGAACTGATCAACCTTCAGTCCGACCCTGCCTTAAAAGAGAAGTTCAGCTCTCTGAAACTAAATGACTTCTATGCTTCACTCAATGATGCCGTGTTTCCAAATCTAATGATGTTGGCTTTGTTCGGCTCTATACCGTCGTGTGAACAGACCTTCATGAACATCAACAAAGCCAGCCACAGATCCAAGTTAACAGACCTACACCTCAGATCCATCCTGAGAATCGCCACAACAAAACTAACTCCAGACTTTGATGAGACCAACAACACTGCTCCCATTAAAATGTGTGTGTCGTTAAACAGTGTGCACAGATCAAATATAACACTTCACAGACTGACTTGCTGCAACTGTTTCGTCTTTGCACTGGTCGTTGTTGACTTAAACAAATTGAATAAAAGGAACAGGACAAGTACATCTGCATCTCCAGCCAGGAGGAGAGTGATGGTGATATCCTGAAGGATAACAGAACTTTCAGTGCTTTAAAATAAAATGGTCATTTATTTGATTTTCAGTGTTTAAAGACTCATTTCGAAGTCAGAGATTTTATTGTAATGCTTTTCTTCATTTCATTGGAAATTAAAGCACATGTTTTCTCCATATCCCAAGATGTGTATTTTTCCCCCAATGAGGTGATGTTTTCAAAGCATGCCATCTATCTGCTCCTGTTCCGGCCCCTTTGTCAAATGTTAAAACTCAATGTGGCCCACAAATCAAAAAGTTTGCCCACCCCTACTCTAAAGCTATCAAAACTTATTGATAACTTTTTTTTGCTATCTGAATCACTTGGAACAAGATTAAATAAAATAAGAAATTCACCTGCTTTCACTTCTGCTGTTTCATTTTCATTCATTGTTTTAATTTTTTCTATCCCAACCAGACAATATCTGATGGCCCTTTAGTATTGACACTGAGATGTCTACAAAAATATAAGCATTCCGCTGCATGAGCATAGTAGGATTTTGTCACTTAAGAAGAATTTTTAATAAACCCATAAATGATAAGCTAGATCTAGTTTCACAATAAGAAAACATAGTACTTGGTGTTCTCATATACTGGCAACTACTTGCTTAAAATTTTATTTCAAGCAATCTTTAATGACATACCTTCCACAATGTGTTCACTTTTGGTGATGGAGATTTTCTTCTGTAAGAACTGCAAACTAAAATCTGTTGTCCAGACATTGTAGTGTTCATTTCCTATATACAGAACATGTTCCTGGATAATAATTCATTACTGTGATTCTGATCAATTTCAGTTCTATTTAGGGCAAACACACACACACACACACACACACACACACACACACACACACACACACACACACACACACACACACACACACTAAAAACATATCATTATCACATGCTTGAAGTTTAAAGTAGTTGTTAGTATATAAGTAAATATATCAATAAATGTCATGTTATCTTACAGACTTCTGAGATGGGATCTTTGCCCGGCATATAATGCATCCCTGGACCCTGTTTTGATGAATGCTTTGCACACCCGCAAAACAAGAATCATCAGAACTACTAGATTAAAAGACCTACATTTTGCTTGCAACATAAATAGAACATAAATAGAACATGTTACAGGGACAGATATGTTCTCTGAATCAGGCTCTCCATCCATGTGAAGCAGAGTTCCTCCCTATTCTTAATTAAAGGCAGCTTGGAACAATGGATGGGTAATCAGAAGTTCACGCTTGGTCTCTGGTGGACAAAAGCAGCCTGTAAATCAACCCCTATAAATCAAATTTAAATCAGATTTGTGGGTCACATTTGGTTTGTGTGGCTAGGCTTTTAAGGACCCTACGAGCCTATATATTATCATTGTTCATAATATGCAATTCACTGACATATTATTTATTTATTTATTTATCTACATTTGTTGACTGGGAAAATCCGACTGGACACAGGTCCTTTTTCAGCAGAGGCCCAGGGAGAAAAGCTCAACAATAAAAAAAACAATTAAAAACAACAATTAATTACAAGTTACAAGAAGTATAGGTAGGTTTTGTTTAACAATAGTAGTAAACAGTTATAGTTCAAAATGAAATTATTGTAGTTAAATGGTACAACACGTATATCATTGGTGCCATAAAGACTAACAAGTACTTTAATAGCTGAGCTAGCAGCTATTACCATTGAATAACAGTGGCTAAGATTACAGCTGAGATATAGGTTTACAAGTAATGCATTTGGCTGCAATCTGATGTAGTTAGAGGGGTGGAAGAAAGGGATTGGAGAGGTTGGGATAGAGATGTTAGGGAGGTTTGTTACAGGGGCATGTCCAGTGCTCTTTTAGATGAAATATTAGAGCAGCTTTGAAGTTAGTGTGTGATGACACAGACATTATAGTGTGAGGAAGGGTATTCCATAATTTTGCTATGGAGTAGGAGAAGAGATCTTCTCCACCAGAGCTCCTGGTTTTAGTTACCTGTAATTGATTTTTGTTGCTGGAGCATAGTGGTCTGGTGGTAGGGTTGGAGTAGATTTTGGAGGGAGGGGACTTTTAGAGGATGATTTAGTAGTTTGTGGGTGAGTGAGAGTTGGTACCATTGAAGGAGGTGAGGGAGTTCTAGCCAGCCTAGTTCAGTAAGTGAGATGCAGTGGTACCTACTGTAGTTTGCACCAGTGGCAAACTTTGTTATTTTGTTGTAGCAAGCTTCGAGTTTACCTAACTCACTTTGCCTTAGGTTGGTAAATAATTGGAGAGGCGTAGAGTAGGGTGGAGATAAAGTGGCTATTTGCAACTGAAATCTTGGCTGTTTTGGTGAGGAATTGCTTATTTCTGTATAAAGCTCCTAGTGTTTTGTGTACTTTTATGGTTAACGAGATGTGGATGTCAAACTTGAGGTTATCGTCAGTTTCAACTCCAAGTATTTTGGCGTGGTCTGTTGGGGGGATAATGGTGTTGTCATTGGCTCTAATATTAAATTGGTGGATGTTTAGATTGTGTTTGGTGGATTGGAAGATGATGAGTTTTGTTTTGTTTGGGTTAAGTATTAATTGCGCATCTGAAAGCCAAGTTTCAACTGAGGCAAAGGCTTCCTGTGTGGTCTTTTGAAGTTCAGGTAGGGAGTGGGCTAAGCAGATGATTGTGGAATCATCTGCGTACTGTATGAGAGTGGCCTGTTTGGTAGCAGAGGCTAGATTATTAGTGAATATGGAGAAGAGTAAGGGTCCAAGGATGGATCCTTGGGGAACACCTACTGAGACAGGGAGTTGGGGGGATATATCATTATGCCAAACAACGAACTGATGGCGGTCAGTCAGGTAGCTCTGGAACCAGTTTGTGACAGATTGAGAGAAGGATAGAGTATTAAGGACAGTGATACGTTGTTTATGAGCGACCATGCTGAATGCTTTAGACAGGTCTAGGAAAGTTGCAGAGCTGAAATAACCATTGTTTTTATGTTGAAGGATTGTATTAGTGAAAGCAAATAAGGCAGTGGTTGTGCTGTGGTATGGTTGGAAACCATGCTGTGTGTTAGATAGGAGTTTGTTAGCAAGGAGGTAGCCTAGTACCTAAGAGTGAATGCATCTCTCAAGTATTTTTGATAGAGGAGACAGAATTGCAATGGGCCAGTAGTTGGTGAATTCTGTGGAGGGCCCACCTTTGTGGAGGAGGATAATGTGGGATATTTTCCATTGTGAAGGGACATAGCTTTCAGATAAAGATCAGTTAATTAGGATTTCAACTGGGTAGGCTAGGGCTTCAGCTGCAATTTTAAGGCACTTAGCTGGGAGGGTGTCAGCTGCTAGTTTTGTGGGCTTTAGTTTCGATAAGAGTTTTTTTATGTTGGAGGTAGGGATAGGAGAGAAAGCGAATGCAGTGGGCAGGTTACTAGGTGTAGTTGGAGGGGGTAGTGGAGAGGGGTTGTGTTGTTTTGCTAGTGATAGAATGGATTGTGTGAAGTGAGTGTTGAAAGAGGTGGCAATGTTTTCAGAGGCGTTTGTTTTGTTTGGTGGAGGGGTTCCTACATTTCCTGGGTGGAGGATGGAGTTGATGGTTGACCAGAATGGTTTAGGGTTGTTTTGGGTGGAGTTCAGGGCAGACTGGTAATATTGGATTTCATCCTGTTTTATTAATTTTTTGACTTTGTTATGTAATTCACAGAATTTCTGTCTATCAGAGGGCTTTTTGTCTTGTGTCAGTGATTCCAGGCTCTATCTCAGTTTTTCATTTCTGATCTAGTGGATTTTAGTCGCCATGGGGAGGACTGGGCTTTAACTCTAGTAAATCTTGTGTGTGCATGGGTGTTTAGGACTTTAAGGAAGGTGGTATTTTAGTGGAGCCCAGTTGCAGTTTTTAGGGCTGAGATGAAACTGCCAGGGTTAAAGTTTACTTTATTATGTATTTGCTGATAGGTGATGGGTTTACCCTGATATGTGTTTTTTGAGTAGGAAAGTTGGGGTTTGATTACTGAGGCTATCCAGTTGGCAGCCAGCTGTGTATGACTGGGGGCTCTTGCTGACTAGTATCCAGTCAAGAGTAGAATGCTTGTTGGAATTCTTATTTATTCTGGTGGGTGTTTGGATACATTGGAAAACAAATTAAGATTTAGATCATGGGCTGGATGGTGGTTGGAACAGGATAGCCAGTCTATATTAAAATCACCAAATATTATGGTTTCTTGTGGAAGGTGATGATTTACCCAGCTGAGGTTTTCTAGTGGAGGGATTTTGTTGCCAGGTGGGAAGGAGCATCCTATTATGTTAATGGTCTTGTCTTGGTTTACTTTTAGGTTGGTATAGATTATTTCTTCTTTGTCAATTGGGGGGGGCTGATAAGTTTAGGATGTGAATATTAAGATTCTGTTTATACATTACAGCTACACCACCCCCTTTTTTGTGTAACCAATCTTGTCTTAGGATATTGTAGCTTGAAGGGAGAATTTGCTCACTGGTAATGTATGGTTTGAGCCAGGTTTCTGTTAGAATGATAATATCAGGGGAGTATAAGTCTATGGTAGCATGGAGTTCATGGATTTTATTGGCTATATTTCTGATATTTAGGTTTAAGATAAGGAGGTCAGTTGGTTTCCTATTACTGGATGTAATTTGAGGGTGGGTGAAGTTGTTAGGCTGACTATCAGTGAAGGAGTTGTGGAGTCCAGGGATTGGGTGGATGTCCCCGCTGAGGGCAAGTATTGTTATGGCTGAGGATGTTAGTTTTAGTAATGAGAGAATTAGTTTAAGTTTCAGGGTAGCTTTTTGTTTGGTGAAGTGGGTGTCAGATAAATTAGGTTGAGGGATAGTTTGTAGGGCATTAGGGATGCATTTTGTTTGTCTGGTGAAGGTGATAGCTTAGGTGGGTTGTGCATTGGGGTGTATTTGTTGTGAGAGGTGCATGAGTAGAGTGATGGTGTGACATGAGGGGTGGTGACTGTAGTTGTGCAGTGGAAGTTGTTTGGTGGAGGTATAAAGGTAATTTGGTAAGATGTAATGTGTGCAAGAAGGGTGCATGTGAAGAGTATAGGTACTGTGTGTCGGATCATGGTACTCAAAGTGGGAGGTTAGTGGTAGGATGTAGGTGTGGTTAGAGTTGGTGTTGCAGGTGTGGTTGGTTGCGACTGTAATGGGAGGGATGTTTGGCTAGAATAAGTGTAGGTGTGCTGGGACAGGTGGGATATGGGGGCAGGGAGGGGAGCGGAGCTGGCAGAAACTATTTGTTGTACATATCAGACTGAACCAATTAATAGGCTGATTACAACTCACATGTGTCACAATTATAGCAGAGGCTTAGGCAAATAATGGTATAAAAAAATGACCTGTGTCTTTAGCATTAAACTGCTGGGTTAGGGTACACTAGCAATGGGGCACAGGCTGTAAAGGAAAGGAGAAAGAGAGGTTGAGTGAACAGAAATGATCTCTGAAAACCTTGAGGCAGCTTGCCAGACCACAGTAGAAACAATCAGTTAAAGTGTTAAAGTGTGCCTCAAGACAGTGGAGCAGTTAAGAGTAGCAATTCCTAGAGGTAAGAAATGTACGCATCTAATAACAACCTAATACATGCTGCTTTATTAGGTCTGCATAGTTTGCAGCTCTTGACATTAGCAGTTGTTAAAAGGAGAGAAGAATGGAGAGAGAAAGTTCAGGGGAGTCGAACACTAATTGATTGAGTGAGTGAGCGTGCCACTTGACAAATAAGCACAAAAGTGTTTCACTATAGAAACTTGACTAGTACAGCAGGAAGATTAATGAAACTAACAGGTTCCCTGCAGGTGAGAACACTTGTATTTTTTGCCATGAGGAAGCTGCAAAGGGGTGAGAGATCCAGTTAAGCAGGGTTAGCCGGGTGTACTCACTGGGTAAAAATGCAAACAGCAGCTGTAAGAGGAAAAAATAAATAAGTGTTAGGCCAGGGGTATTAGAAGGGATGTAGGACAGAAGATATATATCACTAAGGAAGTGTCTCAGCATAGAAATAGCAGAATTAGACATATTATGTTGCTGGTACAGTAGCCAGATAAAATTTGAGTACATCTGAGTATTTAAAAGGTATCACTGCTGTCTCATTTGTTATATCTTGAACTGTCCAAACCAAATGTCTACAAAATTAATTTGTAAAAATTAATTATAGATAGGAATAACTTTCAACTACTTGGCAACAGAGGAAAATAGCAAAAAAGTACATGTGCATTTCTAAGGATATACTGGCAAGGCTGGAAATATGTGTACATTTTAAACATTAGATTATTGAGAAAGGGCAACATATGGCATCTGTGTACAAAACATAATTACAGCCTTGGATACTGTAGCTATATTATAGTAATTTTAACTTTTAACTTTTACTGAATTGGGTGCAGGTAACAATAAATATCATCTAAGATAACTTAACAGGTGCATAATGTACTGAAAACAGTAAACCACCAAAATAAAATTAAAAAGGGTTTGTATGACAGACTAATTGAAATCTCTATGAAGATCTAAATGCACTTGCTTAAAAAGATAGTATTTGAGAAACATCTATTTTGAAGCCTCACAGTTATCCACCTGAATTAAAAAAGGTAGTAAGTTCCATAGAAATGGTACCTAAACTGGTAAATGAGCATCTGTCTGATGTCACCAAGAACATTCTAGCAACCAAAAGCAGCCTCCCACTGCAGATGCTCTAGTGACCAAGTGGGATCTTAGGCCAATAGTGTCTTCTCATAAATAGGTGGAACCCAGGTCATGTAGACTTAGAATATTATCGATTTGTTAAAACAGATCTCGCCACTTCTGTCAAGCAGTTCAAATCCATCAGTATAGGAGTGATGGAAGTAAACAGGGTAATGCTGGTCAAATCCTGGCAGCAGACTTTTGTATCCTCTGCAGTTAAGAAACTCTCCAGTCAGTTATTCTAATGGAATAAAACTAATAGTTGGTTCTACCTATACACGTGCAAAGGTACAACTACTTCCCACACCCTAGCTGAATAGAATGCAGTAGGAAATTGGATAGAAGTCATAGGTTGATTCTTTATCTCACCTTATGAAACATTCCAGCTGATAATGTATATGTATGTATTCATAAACACGCTTGCACACAGACACAAATACACACACACACACACACACACACACACACACACACACACACACACACACACACACACACACACGTATATATATATATTTGTGTGTGTGTGTGTGTGTGTGTGTGTGTGCATGTGAGTGTATATTTTTCAGTTTAGAACACAAATGTTTCCTCACCCCCAAAAAAACATTGGTTAGGATTCAGCCTGGTTTCATGTCCCAGTTGCAAAAAATTAATGTGGGAAGAAATAGCCAGGGAATTGTTATGGCTAGGCTTGTATAGGCCCTAGGCCTGATAGCCTACTACCAACCTATGAACCTATGAACCTATTATTATTTGCTAGTGGGTCAGAGGCAAAAAAATATTATGTAAATAAATACATACCTGCATAAATAAATGTACACACACACACACACACACACACACACACACACACACACACACACATATATGCCTTTTGTTTTGTTAGATGTCTACGTCATCAAAAAACTGAGCTTTGACATTACTTATTAAGTATTTGTTCTTTTGAAGAGTGCCTGTTTTCAGTTGTGTACGATCACACTGTAATGATGTTGATGAGTTTGGTCTTTCTCACTGTCGTGGTATCTTGGAGTTGGTATATGTTAGTAGCGGTGATTGTGGGGGTGCTGCACAGTTGATCCCCCTGCAAAAATGTTGTTAGTATTTTTTTTTATAAACTGTGTTTAAATCAATGTTTTTGCAATTATATTGGATTTGATGAATTTCTGTCCAACGAATAGTAGTAAACCCACGTGTATTTATATCTAAGCTATATATGTATATATATATATATATATATATATATATATATATATATATATATGTATATATATATATATATAGTATATCAGAGTTAAATTAGGCCCATCCCTATTACTGCCAGCACTCCTTAGCGTAGGAGTGTCCCAGGGATCCATACTCACCTCTCTTTTGTTTTCACTCTTTATTATCAACCTGCCCTCTAATTTCTCTGAGTTTACTATAACTCTTTATGCAGATGACATGGTTATTTTTTGATGCAGTCTCTCATATTCAATTACTTATAACCAGCATCAGCCTGACCTTCACTACTCCTAAACCTCTTTAAAACAAAAAGTATGAACCTCACAAAAGCTGAAAAAACTCCTAAATATCTCAACATTTCATATCTCAACAGCTATCCAATAGAAACAACAACATCATTTAAATACTTAAATTTATGGTTAGACTAGCCATTTAATTTCCAAAGCCACATTGAAAACACCAGGAAAAAAGATTGTTTCTCTTCTATTTTAAACCAGGAAAATATCTTCCTTTCTCTCTAGACCAGCTAGAGCTGTAACTGATAGAGGAGTCCTCCTCGCTCGACTTGAATATGGGTTTCCCATCATAGGTACAGCCTCCGACAAAAACCCATCAACACTGCAGTCCATTGAAAATAAAATCTGCCGATTCATTCCCCCCCTGAGGAACACTGCTGCATCAAGCTCTCCAAGGCCAAATGGCTACCAGTCTCCTACAGAGTTGAGTTACTCCTACGGTCTCTTGTTTTCAAACTACTTCAGCCAGGTGCCTTACCTCCTCTTGTAGCCAAACTCTATAATAAATCCACCGCCTACAACCTCTGCAATATCCCCTAATTAAGTCTCTCAACCCAGATACCCTAAACTAAAATGCACTGTACCAACTGTTCCTTCTCCATTCTTGCACCTCAACTCTGGCAGTCCCTCTTGTTCACCTTAAACAATTCTCCTTTTTTCCCACGTTTTGAGCTCAACTCAAAAGATGCCGTCATCAAAATCTGACTTTAAGTGCTTTTCCACTGGACATATAACCTAACTCCCTCCTCACCTTCATTACTTCTACTTTGATCCTTTGTTTTCAGCTGCTGCTTCCCTCTCATATTTACTATTAAAATTTATTCACATTTGACTTTCTACACTGCCAATATTACTTACATATTGTATAACTTCTGTTATTACTCTGTGTTTGTGAATTTGTTCTATTTTCTTTTTTGTGAATCTCTTCACCCGGGCTCTGTCTGCAAATGTTCTATAGTGATCAGTGTACTATCCCAGTAAACAAACTACAATAAAGAAATAATCCAAGATCAAGGGAAATACCAACCCTCACAATCAGCAAGAGATTACCATTTGTTGCATATGCGCAGGCAAAACTGCAGAAGTGTTACTTTTGCCAAGTAAGGTAATTTTGTTCATTCCAATAGTGTTCTGGGATGTTAACTATACATGTTATCTTCCACTACCAATGCAAAACCTCCCAAAAATGAAGAATAACTGCTGCTACACTGTCTGGGAATAGATCTCTTTTCTGCTGATAGCATTTGAGCAGCAATCACAGAGATAAAACAGCGATTTTGTGTTTTAAGCAGTCATAAAGCTTTGCCTTGAAAACTGAAAAAAAAATACATATATATATATATATATATATATATATATATATATATATATATATATATATATATATATATATACACACACACACACACACACACACACACACACATACACACACACACACACACACACATATAAAATAGATTGATAAAGATATATAGGTATTTACTTCAGTAGATCGAATGTCCAGATAACTGAAATGCTAATTGATGAGACAAGAAGACCGCAAGTTTAGAATAACGAAATTACACCATATCGAAACTTGTAAGAATGAAGTACATACGGCACATGTCCAAGAACACTTGGACTTTCTGAATAGAGATTGCAGAACAAAGAAAAAAATGTTTGCTCCATTTGCTCCATTTAAACACTTGATTAAAATTAAATTATACCATTTTCAGCATTTTTTCAGGGGGGCAAGCCCCCCTGCACAGCCTTGCTAATTATATATACCAACATCAAGATCGCACTACAGTGTAGAAAAGTATACATTTTCAATCCCACAGCAGTATGATCTCATTTGGAAACATTGAAAATGTATATTTTAATTTGTGTTTAAATGGAGAAGCTGTTATTCTTTTTGCTCTGTGATTTCCATTCAGAAAGACCAAGTGTTCTCGGACATGTGCAGTAGATACTTCATTCTTACAAGTTTCCATATGGTATAATTTGATTATTCTAAATTTGTAGTCTTCTTGTCTCAACAATTAGCATTTCAATTATCTGGACATTTCAGCAACTGAAGTAGATCCATATATATATAATATATATATATATATATATATATATATATATATATATATATATATATATATATATCTATATATATATATATATATATCTACACACACACACATATATATATATATATATATATATATATATATATATATATATATATATATATATATATATATATATATATATATATATATATATATATATATATATATATATATGTTGTTGTGTCTTTCGGCTTTTCCTGGTTAGGGGTCCCCACAGCAAAACTCTGGTCCGCTAATGATTGACAGTAGATTTTTACATGCCGAGTTGCCAGCCCTGACGCACAACTTCAACGAAGGTATGCCCATAATGCTACCTCAGCACCGCAGTATATATATATGTACATATATATATATATATATATATATATATATATATATATATATATATATATATATATATATATATATATATATATATACACAGATAGATGCTCTATTTGTTAAGAAATGTTTGAACCAGGTGACAGAGTTTGGGCTAACCCCAATTTTTTGGAGGGAGTGAAGGAGCAGGAAGCATTCAGTTAGATCAAAAGCTTTGGTAAGGTCAGTGACGAGAGCTCCCGAAAGGTTTATCCATGTTGAGAAGGATCTCACCTGTAAGTGACCATAGTGCCACTGTGATGTTCCATCCAGCCCACTATCCATACTGTTTATGAGTGAAGAGGTGGTACTGTTGAATACAAGTGGACACTTGGTTTTAGATTAGATTTTTCCAGTATTTTCCCAAGCATAGAGAGGATGGCGATAGGGCAAAAGTGGGAAATATTTACTGACTGAGGCTGTTTGAGAAGGGGTTTAAGCAGAGCAGTTTTTCATATGTCTGGTATTTTATTTTGAGTTAAGTAGCGGTTATAAATATGTAGAAAAGATATGGCAAGGAAGTCCTTGCAGCATGATACAAATCAAGGGAGAAGATTGTCTGCACCAGGGGATGCATCCAGAGGTAAATTTTCTAGAATAGGAACAAGTTCTTTGTGTGTACTTTTTTTAAAATAGAAGAGGGGGCTAAAAGGAAGGGGAAGAGGAGGAGTTTGCAATACTATGGAGGTGGCTGAATTCTTTGAGAAAGTCACAGGTTGAGAATTGGCCTTGAAAGGTCTGGTTGGAGATAGCAGAGCAGGTGAGATCTGTGGCTGGCCTATAAGAAGATGTATTTCCTGAAAAAAATTTTTGGGTTTTCCTCAAAGAGCAAGTTGCTTGATTTTGATATAGCTGGTGTTGCACCTGTGTACATCTTCCTTTGCTAGGTTACACAGATAGGTATAGGCAGTATGACTGTGAGGGGTTTTGTCTCCTTGAAGACCATACATTGTCCCTAAGTTTGAACAGAGCTTTTGGCTCACTGTTTAGCCAGGGGATTTTGTTGTATTTAAAAAGGTCCTGTGTGAGAGAGAAGAATTTGTCTTGAAACTTCTTCTTCACTCTTTCGGCAGTTTCCATTAGGGGCTGCCAGAGCAGATCAACTGTTTCCATTTCTTCCTGTCCTCTGCATCTTGCTCTGTCACACCAACCACCTGCATGTCCTCTCTCACCACATGCATAAACCTTATCTTAGGCCTTCCACTTTTCCTCTTAACTGGCAGCTTCATCCTTAGCATCCTTTTCCCAATATACCCAGCATCCCTCCTCAGCACATGTCCAAACCAACACAATCTCACCTCTCTGGCTTTGTCTCCAAACTGTCCAACCTGAGCTGACCCTCTACTATACCGATTCCTAATCCTGTCCATCTTCATCACTCTCAGTGCAAATCTTATCTTTAACTCTGCCATGTCCAGTTCTGACTCTTGCCTTTTTGTCAATGCCACCATCTCCAACCCATATAACATAGCTGGTCTCATTACCCTCTTGTAGACCTTCCCTTTCATTTTTACTGGTACCCGTCTGTCACAAATCACTCCTGACGCTCTTCTCCACCCATTCCACCCTGCCTGTACTCTCTTCTTCACCTCTCTTCCACACTCACCATTACTCTGAACTGTTGATCCCAAGTACTTAAACTCATCCACCTTCGCCAGTTCTACTCCCTGCATCCTCACCATTCCTCTATCCTCCCTCTCATTCACACAATTATATTCTGTCTTAATCCTGCTGACCTTCATTCATCTCCACTCTAGAGCAAATCTCCACCTCTCCAGGGTCTCTTCAACCTGGTCCCTACTCTCACTACAGATCACAATGTCATCTGCAAATATCATAGTCCATGGGGCCTCCTGTCTGATCTCGTCTGTCAATCTGTCCATCACTACTGCAAATAAGAAAGGGCTCAGAGCTGATCCTTGATGTAATCTCACCTCCACCTTAAATGCATCTGTCACTCCCACTGCAGATCTCACCACTGTCACACTACCCTCATACGTATCCTGTACTACTCTTACATACTTCTCTGCCACTCCCGACTTCCTCATACAATACCACAATTCCTCTCTAGGCACCCTGTATATGCTTTCTCCAAGTCCACAAAGACACAATGCAACTCCTTCTGACCTTCTCTATATTTCTCCATCAACACTCTCAGAGCAAACATTGCATCTGTAGTGCGCTTTCCTGGCATGAAACCATACTGCTGATCACTAATCATCACCTCCCTTCTTAACTTAGCTTCCACTACTCTTTCCCATAACTTCAAGCTGGGACTGAATAGTTTTATCCCTCTGTAGTTACTATAGTTCTGAATATCACCCTTATTCTTAAACATAGGTACCAAAACACTTTTTCTCCACTCCTCAGGCATCCTCTGACTTTCAAGATTTCATTAAACAATCTGGTTAAAAACTCCACTGCCATTTCTCCTAAGCACCTCCATGCTTCCACTGGTATGTCATCTGGGCCAACAGCCTTTCCATTCTTCATCCTCTTCATAGCTGTCCTTACTTCCTACTTGCGCATCTGTTTCACTTCCTGATTCATTATCCCCACATCATCCAACCTTCTCTTGCTCTCATTCTCTTCATTCATCAGCCCCTCAAAGTACTCTTTCCATCTGCTCAACACACTCTTTTCGCTTGTGAGTATGTTTCCCTCACTATCCTTTATCACCCTTACCTGCTGCACATCTTTCCCAGCTCAGTCCCTCTGTCTAGTCAATTGGTGCAGGACCTTTTCTCCCTCTTTAGTGTTCAACCTTTCATGCAACTCTCCATATGCCTTATCCTTCACCTTCACCACCTCTCTTTGCCATGCACCTCATCTCCTTATATTCCTGTCTACTTTCTTCATCTCTTTGACAATCCCACTTCTTCTTCCTAGTCTCTTTCTCTATATACTCTCCTGTACTTCCTCATTCCACCATCAGGTCTCCTTGACCTCCTTCCTCTGTCCAGATGTCACACCAAGCACCTTTCTAGTTGTCTCCCTTACCAGCTCTGCTGTAATTACTCAGCTATTTGGTAAATCTTCACCCCCCCAGTGCCTGTCTTAACTCTTCCCTAAACTCTGCCTCACAATTACTCTTTTTCAACTTCCACCATTTAATCCTTGACACTGCTCTTACACTCCTCCTCTTCTTGATCACCAACATCATCCTACAGACCACCATTCTATGCTGCCTAACTACACTTTCCCCTGTCACCACTTTACAGTCTCCAATCTCCTTCAAACTGGCCCTACTGCACAGGATATAATCCACCTGTGTGCATCTTCTTCCACGCTTGTAGGTCTCCCTAAGCTCCTCCCTCTTCTTAAAATAATTTGTCTTGAAACTGAAGGAGGTTAAGTGTCAGAACTGTTGCAGACAAGTTGGAGTTCTGTAAGTTGATAATGGAGACCGGTTGAAAACTGGTAGGTGTTTTTTGGGGTTGTCTATATTGATGGCAGATCGAGGTCTGAAGGTAACTAGTTTTGGTGACTGATGAAAATTGTGGATGGTTACTGGATAGTGGTAGCTAATTGAAGGTAGAAGAACAGATATATTGGAGATGATGGTAGGGTTGTTAGTGATTAACAAATTAGCAGTTCATCAGCTGTTCATGTACAGTGCATCTATTTTAGGTATTGGATTGAAAAGTTTCCTTCCTGGCTAAACTAGTCAAAGGAACCAGAGTATGGCTAGGATTCCACTATAGTTTCTGATTTAAAATACCTTTTTCAAGTCACCCAGCAAACCATTTGAAAGTTTTCCAGTAAGACAACTCTTTTTATAAATGCAATAGGGTTTAAACTATGTTTCAAAAAAGAATTTCATGGCTTGGCATAAGAAGACCCTCTGGGGTTATCAGCCTAGCAATCACCTGTGAAGCATAAAAAATCATCAACTCAATTTATTTTGATATTTTTCCACAGACACAGCATCACCTAACCCAAAACAACAAGCAGCATATTTTTTTTAATTCCATTTACTTTCAGTACAGAAAATGCCATTGTTATAATTTTTCTGTCAGTAATGCCTATAAACAATCCATAAGACAAACTGACAATTTCCAATCACTGCCAGGCTCCCATAACCTATGCCATTGTTTATTTGAGGAAATATTACTTTTCCCTTATAGCAGTGAAAGGATAGTATAAACTAATGTTTATGTAGTACTATTCAGTATATTGACTGCCTGGTGTAATTAAGTCTGTATAAAATGAAAACTGCTGGAATGTTCATTTCACAAACAGACATACAAATGGTAAAATACTATTTGCAAATATGCTGTTAGTCCAATCAATACTAGTGAGCATTAGAAAAATATATAACAACATGAAACATTTTTTATGTCTTTGGCTCTACTGCCTACTGATTATTAGCCCCCTCGTGGGCAATTGATCATTCACCGTCATCTGGGTGAAGGTTAGCTGGGAGGACCTATCATATAGCAGCCATAAGGGAAGTTTCTAATTTTTGGATGCCTTATGTCCCCCTGCACACACATGGCTCATAAGAGAAGGTGGCATGCAGTAGACTGACTGTGCTAGCCCTTCCTCATTTATGCAAGGAGGCATACCAGCAAGCATCCCTGACTTCTCATTCTCATGTACGGGCAATGGTTTCCTCAGTCACCACCCAGACAATCTCAGCACTCAACTACTCCCTGAGCATCCACCCCATTCCTTCTCTTAGAGCTGTGAGTGAGCCATACCCCTTCACTCATTCACCCTCCCTGCTTGGATCCTCCAGTGCAGGGGCCATGAATTGAGCCCTTTCACCTTGGTTGCAGTCATGGCTCCAACACAGTACTGTTATAACACAAAACTTAATTATATAGTTTGAAAGTTCTAGCTGGGATTGCATTTCAGCATTATCAACCTAAAAGTTATTCACAAAGCCTGCAGCAAGTGTCCTCACATTCCCAAGTCCACCATTCCCATCTCTACTAGATGTACAGGGTTTTGAGTTACCAGCTTTTAACCAAATTCTTAACAGGTCATATATTCATGAGCAGTTCTGGTGCAAAATTAAAGTTGTCCCATTGGCTGTAACCATTTTGCAAGTAACAACTCAACAAAATATTTGCTACCTATATGTATGCAGTGACTGTACTTTTTGCAGCCTAAACAATTAGCCTTTATTCATTTTAATTACTTTTTGTCAAACCACAAAGTTGACTCCTTGCATACTCTTTTCAGCCATGCCTGTGACCACACAGGCAAGGATGAATTCAACACAGACAGTTCTGTTTAGCCAATCCATCAACATATTTTAAGAGTTGGGAGGAAAACAAACACCTGTTGAGGACCCACATAAGCACCATGCAACTTTTGAAACAATGACTACAGGATATGACTGAATCCTAAACCACTAAGCTGTTGGCACAAGACAAGGATGGACTTTCTTTATTCACGTCAACTGTTTGAGTAATTTAACCTAAGATAATGAGCATTCTGAAAACAAACCACCCATTTAGAAAATGTTGAGTGCCATGTCACTCATTCCATGCTACTATACTGTAGTTCATCTATGTTCGTCTATGTTACTTGTCATAATGTGTCATATTTCTCAGATGTCAATAGTTTCTAGCTCTGTATGCACAATTTTTTATCTAAAATGCTCAGTTTGTGTTGCCTAATGCCCGGGTATCATGTCTTAAGTGAAATCTGCATGAACAAGATGAATGGGATTCTCTAGAGGTAAAACGTTTCATCTATGGCAAAACAATGAACACTGTAAGTGATTTATTTATTCACTCCCTGTCACATTCCTTTCATTGTCATGAATGAAGAAATAATATATACCAGCCTCAAAATAAACCAAAACAAAACCATCAACATAATATGATGCTACTTCCCACCTGGCCAAAACATCCACCCACTAGAAAACCTCCTCATCTGGTCTACCCACCATCTCCCCCAAGAAACTATCATTTTAGGTGATTTCAATATTGACTGGCAATCCTGTTCTGGCAACAATCCAACCCATCATGTACACCTTCATGGCTTCACTCAACTAGTCCAGTCACCAACCAGGATAAATAAAAACTCCACCAAGCACACTACTCTGGATTGGATACTAGTCAGTAAGAGCCCCCAGTCATATATAACAGGCTGCTTCTCAGATAGCCTCAGTGATCACTCCCCAACATTCCTAGTCAAAAAATACCTGTACCAAGCTACACCTGTCATCTACCATCAAATACGTAAAAAACTAAACTTTAACCCACTCTCATTCATCTCATCCCTCAAAGAATGTAACTGGCATCCTCTAAAGTACCTCAGTCTTGATGACGCAGTTGAATATTTTAATACTACATTCCTGAGCATCCTTAATTACCATGCCCCATAAGACTTTCCAGAATCAAAGCACAACCCTCCCCATGGCTACAGAAAACCATTAAGTCAGAAATGAAAAACAGGGATAAAGCCTGGGAGCACTAGTGCAAAACCAAAACCCCCTCAACTAGATAGAAATTCCTCGAACTACGCAATAGAGTCAAAAAGCTAATAAAACAGGACAAATTCCAATACTACCAGTCTGCCCTAGACTCCTCCCAACACAGCCCCAAACAATTCTGGTCCTCCATAAACTCCATCCTCCACCCAGGTAAAGTCAGTACCCCTCCTCCTAACATCCCTCACTCCTCAGAAAATATTGCTACCTCATTCAACACACACATCACACAAACCATACTATCCCTAACTAAACAACACAACCCCCTCCCCTCCAACCCACACCTTCAACTAGTAATCTCCCCACTGCCTTCTCTTTTTCTCCTGTACCTACCTCCAACATAAAAAACTATTTAGCAGCAGACAACCTCCCAAGTGAATACCTACAAATTGCAGCTGATGCTCTGGCCTACCCAATATCCATCTTGATTAACCGATCTCTGTCAGAAAGTTATGTTCCCACACTGTGGAAAGTATCACATATAATTCCCCTCCACAAAGGCGGACCCTCCACAGAACTAACCAATTACCGCCCTATAGCTATTCTCTCTCCACTCTCCAAAATACTAGAGATGCATACACTCTCAGGTCTCAGACTACCTCCTTACTAACAACCTCCTTTCCAATACTCAGCATGGTTTCTGACCAAACCATAGCACCACCACTGCCTTACTCTCCTTTACTAACACTATCCTTCAGCATAAAAACAATGGCTATCTCTCCTCTGCTACTTTCCTAGACCTATCTAAAGCATTTGACATGGTCCCACACAAACAACTTATCTCTGTCCTCAATAACCTATCCTTCTCACAATCAGTCACCAACTCAGAGTTACCTATCTGACCGCCAACAATCTGTTGTATGGCAGAATGACATATCTCCCCAGCTACCTGTCTCCATAGGGGTTCCTCAAGGATCCATCCTTGGACCCCTACACTTCTCTGTTTTCACCAATAATCTAGCCTCTGCCACCAAACATGGCACACTCATACAATAAGCAGATGACTCAACCATCATCTACTCAGCCCAGTCCCTACCCAAACTGCAAAAAGTCACACAGGAAGCCTTTTCCTCTGTTGAAACTTGGTTATCCAATGCCCACTTAATACTCAACCCAAACAAAACTAAACTTCTCATCTTCCATCCCACCAAACATACTCAAAACAACTCTCACTTTAATATCACAGCAAAAGACAACACCACGATATACCCAACTGAACACACCAAATTATTAGGAGTGGAAATAGACAATAAACTAAAATTTGACATTCACATATCCATGACCATAAAAAAAGTCCACAAAAAACTAGGAGCATTATACAGAAATAAGCAACTTCTCACCAAAGCAGCAAAGATTTCAAAAGCAAATTCCCACCTTATCTCCACCCTACTTTATGCCTGTCCAATATATACCAACCTAAGGCAATGCGATCTAAACAAGCTAGAGACCTGCTGCAACAAAATCGTCAAATTCACCACAGGGGCATCCTACCGTAGTTACCACTGTCTCTCACTTGCTGAACTGGGCTGGCTTGAACTCCCTGACCTCCTTCAATGGTATCAACTATCACTCGCCCACAAATTAGTAAACCATCCACTAAATGTCCCATCCCTCCAGAATCTACTCCAACCCTATCGCACCACCAGACCACTAAGCTCCAGCAACAAAAATCACTTGCAGATCACTAAAGCCAATAACTCTGCTGGTGAAGCACTATTATCTTGCACCACAACCAAATTATGGAACTCCCTCCCACCCACAATTACCTCCATACCATCATGCTCCCACTTCAAACCTTTACTAAAAGTGCACCTAAAAACATGCTGGCTATGCCCTTGCAACTCCCACTCTGATATCACCCACCCCATCCAACAACTACCTTTCTTTCCACTCCACTATATACCTTGATTATAGCAAGCTCAGATGCTCATAAGCCTAGTACTTATTATACAGCAGGAACATCTTATTGTAACATTTGGTAATGTCTGTTATGTACGTCACAGATAAAGATTCTAGTTGTCTACTGATGTACTATGTTCTTCATGTGTAAATATGTTGTATGTAATTGCTATGAAAATTGTTAATCGCTATGTAATCCAATGTAACTACTGTCTGTTTATTTTAACTGTGGAGCTCTTCTCCCCGGGCCTCCACTGAAAATGGACCTACATCTAGTCGGACACTCCCGGTCAACAAATATAAATAAATAAATAAATAAATAAATTGTACCAGCCTGGCACCTGGGTATTTGTCCATGCCAGGTCTACCAGCTGCTTTGCCCCCTCCCAGTGTTGCTGGGGACAGTGGCGGAAATAACCATCCGGCAGCCTGGCATGTCTGTGTATCCATCCAGGGCAAGATTTATTTATCTATTTATTGACTTCATGACCTATCTGTTTCTCATCTCTCCAATGTGAACCATTAAACCTGGGGGTGGGCATGCAGTTGAGATATAAGGCGTATTGCCCTACCTCCCCAGCAGGTTAGCCAAGTCTCCACCCTATACCCTGTTTAGCTACACATACCAATGTGTCTTCCCCAGCCTCCACCAAAGCCAGACACAGTAAGTATCCAAAGATACACCCACCCATCCTGGAATGGTAATGCCCATCCCTGTCTACTGCTCCATCATTTGCCTGAGCTGCTAATCAAACAGAGGCTGTCTGGGTCATGTCCGGGCTTTATCCCTCTATGCCACTGGAGTGGCTACAAGTGATTCATGATGCATGATGCATGATGCTGAGACTTGTGGTAGGTATTTTATTTTCAAATTGTCCTTAAATTACCTGTAATTATATTGATAAAACAGAACACTTTATTGGTCTAAAATGAGAGTACTTACTAGATTGTTTATGTAGTGTTACAGCACAACTAATTTATCTCTCTTCTTCGCAAGAAGATTTATTCAAAAAAGGAAGAAAAACTCTTTGGGAAGGCATTTCAGTTTATCTATTAATGTGTGTAACTTTACTGATCTGAGCAATGCGCACTGTTGACTTGCACTATGAACTACAACAAGTCATGTGTGTCGCCTAGGTCACATAGTTGAGACAAATTTTATTCTGAAACAATAGAAAATTAGAAGAGAATACAATATTTAAAGGTACTAAGTGGTTGCTAGACACTGTCCTATACTGGGTTTAAAATTACTTCAGCAAACATTACATACATTAGTGGGTGAAGTTTTAATATTATCAACAGAAGTGTGATTTGAAAGTAAAACAGAGACCTGACACTATAACTAGCATACATGTTGACTAGAACATTTTTAGCTCAGGTGCATAAATAATTGTTGGAAGAAGAAAAAGAAGTAAGAGTATTACTGCATTTACCAATGACACAAGGAAAAAGTAGAAGGATGCTAGAGAATAATCGATGCTAAAATTAAAATAAGTTACTGGGAAAAGGTGACCTGCACAAAAAAATCAACAGTTAGGAAAGAAACTTGGTGTTATTTTTCATTCAAGGAAGAAATAAGTTATATACAGAGGTTAATGTTCAGAGCTGACTGTGATGTTATGAGGTAGTGCCATCTGTGCCAGGGAGAGTAGGGCAGTACATATGTACACATGCCAGCATAGCTAGCTGGAGTTTTGTAAAGAATTTTATGTTATTTGACTATCACACTGATTTGTACAGACATTTGAGTTAAAAATATATTTGTAAAGTTACTTGTGTTAAAAATGCATCAACAATAGGTCCTGCTGGACAGAAAGAATGTAGGCATGTATATTAGGTTGTATTGTTGTAACTGATCAAATGTGTATGTTTATCAGAGAACCCTAGAAGGGTGGAAAGTTCGAACTTGTGCTATAGCTTTCAGATGCTGCCACAAATCTTAGCAAAGTTCTTTGTGTGTATTGTACCAGTCAGGTGACCAGAGGTGATGTCATCCTCTAACCAGCATCTGGATTCTTTGGAACCCTCGCAGCAGCACTTTAAAATCTGACAGGAAAGATTTCTGACAGGATATATTTCACACATCCCACACAGGCAAAGAGAGACATCATCTGACTTGTGCTGTGGTAAGACACTCAACACACAACAGCTTGCCTTGCTTTAGTAAGAAGTCAGGAAACAGTAATTATTTACTTAGTCAGGGACATTTAGCAAAAATAGTTTAGTATTATTTTCTGCATCTGTGAGAAATTATCCGACTGTATTATTTTTTATATTTCTGTGGTTCAAACTCTGTTGTTTACTGTATTCAATATTCTCCTGTTTTCTGTTTTATTATCATTAAACATTTTAATAACCTTCATTGTTGCTGGTCCATTAGAGAATACTTTTAACATCTTGAAAGTACTTGTGCTTGTGCTAGTTTTAGTGACACTGTGGCCACCCTTGAAAGCTTTGTTGCTTTGGTTATACCCTACCATTTGTATTAGTATTAATTTTACACAGTATAATCGGGTACCCTTTGTAAGCGCCTTAGGGTAGCTGGCTGGTGGCAGTAAAGATTTCCTAAGAGTTTGGGCAGAAAGAGGTACAGTTAGTAAATCTGTGCCAGCTTTTCCAAGGTGTGTATGTGTGTGTGTGTGTGAAACTCAAATATCCAAGTGTGTATGTCAGCTACTGGAAACAGGGATGCAGAGCTCCAAAGTGGTCAGTGTGGAAATTTGTGCAGGTCTGAAGAGAAAAAGACAGTCCAGCCACAGGTATGGACTGTGCTCCCTATGTGTTCTTAAGGGAAATTATGCTTTGTACATGCAGCTGCATCTGGAAATATCAGTCCATCTTTGCTAGTGAGTCTCCCTCACCAGAGTCAGTGGTCTGGATTGAGTCACCTTCATTGCTAGCCCAGAGTAGGGACCCATCACACATTGACAATATAGTACTTCCCAATTAATGCAAGCAATGACTGCTTCAGATAATATGTATAACTGATGTCTGGGAATAGGAGTATGCAAAAAAGAAAAAGCAAGTGATATAACGTATTAGCCAAGAATGTTGACTTAAACAAAATAGAAGTAACAAGGTGCAGAATAACAAAGTGGAAAAGAGATGTTAATTGATATGCTCCATATTCATCCTCATACCTCTCAACAGCTATGACTCAGGAATAGCACTATGATTTTGGCCCTTGGATTTGTCCTTACTCTTCCTAGATTTATAATGTTCCTCATGAAGTATGACCTGTTTATGGGAAAATACTTTAATAAATACATAGATTAATTCTATAAAAAGATGCACAGCCACTAACTATATAGGGTCTAGTGCATAAGAATGTTCTATTGTGAAAAAATAAGAAAATGTTCATCTTTCTTACCCTCTGCTATGATTTTAAATTCCTGGAGGTTGAAAGTTATGGTCATCCTGGTAGAAAAAATATGTTCTTCCATAGAATAGAGTGTTCTCACACTGTGCATCAAAAAAGTCAAGTATTTTGTATGTAAAGGTTATTATTCCTTGCACTTAAAATAATGAGACACACAGATACAAAATACGCAACTGTATATTGTTCCATGTATCCAGAATAATGAGACAGACAGCTACAAAATGCAATATGATCATTGCAATAAAGTCTATATTTTTGCTTCAGCATTGTAGTAGAGAGGTCTTAAATGCTGTCTTTCACCCCATGAGCCAGGTTTGCTTAATGGCTTGGGCTTTGTTATGGCAGAAGCAGGTGAGGGTTGGAATGAGTGACCATGTCTAGCTCAACAATCTAGGCCTCCTAAGTGTAACTTAAGAAACAAGTACCCTCACCAACCTCACAAACACACATTATAGGCAATAGCCACCATGAAACATACATCTAAGAGTCACACTGACTCAGATCAAAAGTTCATAAGGCAAACCTCCACATAATTCACTATCCAAGTTATAGGTGAATTCATAGCAAGGCATACCAATTTACACCACTCACTAGGCTGTGTATAGCTGTGTTTGCATGATGTGACTAATCCTTTATCCTGATAGGCATTTGACCATAAATCTCTCTCTCTCTTGCTCTCTTTAGAGAATATGGTCAGATGCCTATCAGGACAAAGAATTAGTCACATCATGCAAACACACAAGTCCTTACACCACAAATACACACATGACACAGTCATAGTACATGTGGGTGTAAATTACTTTAGACGTACCTCCCTGGATTATAGGATGAGAAATAGGATGGAATTCACAGAATATCTGTCACTAAGAATGATATTGCAATACAAACAAAAGATTAAAATATTTTACGTTTCAGCTTAGCTTCTGATGTTATTCAAAGGCGGTATTTATATATATATATATATATATATATATATATATATATATATATATATATATATATGTCTACCTGATAACGCTGAAAGTCCTAGCGAGAACACCGACACCGGAGGATCGACAACGGAGATAATCGACAGTTGAAAATCCTGATGCTGAGAACACCGACATGGTAGGGTTAGGGGCAGATTAAGTGAGTTAGGGTTAGGGCGTGGGTCAGGTGAGTGTGCGATAGTGACAGACTGTAGGGTTAGGGGCGGATTAAGTGAGTTAGGGTTAAGGCGCACTTTAGGTGAGTGTGCGATAGTGGCGGACCTTAGGTTTAGGGTTTGGGTTAAGGTTAGTGCATAGATAGTTGTGTATGTAAGGTTTAGTGTAGGTTTGTAAGGTTGTTGGTGTGCTTGTGTTGTGTGTGTGCTTTTTGGACAGAGGATTTGTTTTGTTTGTTGATTGTCAGGATCGTGGTTTGTCGGGCATGTGAAGTTTCGTGTTTTTGAACTTTTGGTTTTGTGGTGTCAGTGATTTCGTTGTCGGTGTTTTAGCATGTCAGTGTTATCAGGTAGACCCATATATATATATATATATATATATATATATATATATATATATATATATATATATATATATATATATGTATATATAGTATATCAGTCCAAGCTGCTTCCTGGCCTACATCTCTCCAACATGATTTCACATATTTCATGCTGTAGTGTTTTTTAGGCATTTTTTATAGGCAATATGAGCTTTCTGTATCTTTCAATATAACTAAAAGAATCATGATAACATTAATGTATTGCTGCTCAATGCTAGGACCCTTAATATAAAACCTCCACTCACTACAAGCATTCCTTATCCTAGAAAACACTGATATATGTATCATGACAGAGATCTAGTTGAAGACCAATGAAAGTAGTCAGTGAATGCAGGGTTTCAGTGACTTACATGTTCAGGCTCACCGCGTTAGAGGAAAGCACTAAAGATGGTGGTATCTCCATATTTTAAAAAAGGCGCTTCATCTCCAAACTTGTCAGACACGATAACAACCTGGAACTCCTCCTCATCCAAGTTACATTTAACAAAACCCCTTATCATATAATAGCTAACTGGCCCCCTTGGCCCATACCTCTAATGCTAACTAGTATGGAGTCTCTATGTATTAAGACAAACAGCATTCTTCTAGGAGATTTCAACAACCTCGTCATGAAATGGAAGAACTTATACATCTTCAAGCATGTATGGACAGATGTTTTTGGACTTTATCAGTACAAACTCCCTGGACTAGTTAATCTGCACCTTAGCCAGGGCAATAAAATCCAGGACTCTGTTCTTACAAATATGAGGCAGTTTTGATCCCCACCAATTGTAACTTCCTTCCTAGTCAAATGAGACCACAAGCAATCACATTCACCATAAGTGTGAAGCCTGAAACATCTTACAATACATTGGTATTCAGGGATTATGCTATGACTTGTCTACTAAAACTGAATGATACCCTAACCAAATTACTGCTTAGGCTGATTTCATTACTGTCTAATTCTATGCAAAGGTAAATACCGCATAGTTGGATCTATCCCCCTTAGAAATAAGTACAATGTCATATTCCAAAAATAAACTCCTGTGCTGGAACCTAAATGTAAATGGTCTCTATAGCAAAAGAAAGAAACTCAGTGCATACAAAAATAAATCTAACTCCCAAAAGATTGCAAAAATGCTTTTGCTAAATTAAACAAGGATCTCTGAACCCTGATCAAATCAGATGTGAGGTAAAAATAACCACCCAGCAAAATGATAAGAATTCCACAAAGCTTTATTTAATTATGTTAGAAGTCTCAGAAAGAATGCCTAGCACTGTGCAGAACTAAAATTAGGTGGTATCGCATACTCATATCCAAAAGACTTAGCTAGTCTACTAGTGGGCATCTTATATAGATATAGATATATCTATATATATATCTATTTCTCTCTCTCTCTCTCTCTCTCTCTCTCTCTATATATATATATATAGAAAGATAGATATACACATACATAAGCTAATACTTTCTGCATTTTTATTGTGGTTTTGAAGTATAGTTATGTAACTTCATCTCTACCATATTCACACATTTTCCATATATAGACATCTATTTGTCTTTATACCCACTCTGTGTCCTCTTTTGTGTTCTTTTCTTGAAAATTGCCCTTGACTTGCAGTTCACTCTCTCTAACCTTCTGTTTAAGGGTATGTTTTTGTTTATCCCACTTATTCACAAGATTTTTACCTGAAATAGGCATATCTATGAGCAAGTTGTTCATTACGGCAATAATATAGTGTTTGTGATGTCCCACTCACTTTAGCCAGTTACCTGAAATCCTACAATATTTTAGGGTTGGACTCTTCTGGTGGGTTTAAGGTTAGCAGAATGGCCAAGTGACAGAAGATCATAATAGGAATAATAAGAAATCTAACTGGACCTTGTACTAGGTGTTTATGTTGGGTATATATTAGATCATCAAAATCTTTTTTCATCAAAGGATTATTCGTCCACCCCTATCCATCAAAACTAACTTCAGTGAACATCGAAATTTTTTACAGGGTAACTATGATTATGGCCAGTTGGTTACGTACCCTGTAAAGACTTTCGATGTTCACTGAAGTTATTTTCGATGGATAGGGGTCAATGAATATGCCATCGATGAAGGAAGATTTTGAAGATCTAATATAGACCCAACTATGTTTGACATACACATACACACATACACACAAAGACACATATAATATATATATATATATATATATATATATATATATATATATATATATATATATATATATATATATATATATATATATATATATACATATATATATCTTGTACTATCCACTGACTCCCAATATTTAATGTTACCCTGCTGCAACACCTGTGTTTCATCGAAGAGTCCATTTATTTCCTGCCATTTTATTTTAGGAGAAACATAAATATTAACCATGGTTATATGATGACCTTGCCAGTATCCCCTTCCTTTACTATACCCTCCACCTTTGTCTTCCCTGCATTCATCAACAAATATTGGACAACTTCTTTCCAGTAACATAGCCACTCCTGTCTAATTTGCACCTGCAAACTCTGCTGAATAGCCTTCCCTAAATGATAGCTTATTCTCATACCTAGAAAGTTTAGTCTCCTAGTAGTCTTAAATGTGCATCAGTTATTCTAACACTTGTTGAAAGCTTATTTGCCTGTTAGCATCATTCAGGCCATTTACATTCACAATACTGGTTTTATAGACATGCTTTATTTGCTAATGTATTTTTCAGATTCTGGCATGTTTCTGTTACTATCCTTGCCCCACTTTTTCCACCTATTTAGACTGAACTTATTTATTATCCTGCACTTCTTATTAAATGTTTACACTTCCTTATAGAAATCAACTCTTCTATACAGATTAGCCAGCCAAAGAATCTTAACAGAATTTCTAATAATAAGAACAGAATTAAACATGTACATTATATAAAAACAAATGTCGGTCTCCTTCCAGTTCATACATTAAACAAAGCTCGTGTTGGCATCAGTCCAGTCCACTCATTGTCACATCCCACTGCCATCTGGCCTGGCTCTATTTTAATCCCTCCCTCTGGTGCCCCTACACTTTTTAGCTCCTTACATTCTACTGAGAGTTCTCACAATTTGCCCTAAAGAAAAAAACAAACACTGCATTTGAGTTATTTGCCTAATCATTCTGGATAGATTTCCAAGCAGCCTATTTCACCCTGAAAATGTTTATAAGCTTGCACATTCTGGCATTGTCAGATGATCTCTGACTTCCACTAATAGCTTTTGTCAGTTACTTATTCAATAAGACCACTACAACCCACTTACTGTCATTAACATGTCTTCCTCCTTTTAAACAGTTTCCTTGTTCATATGTCATTTCAGTTGTTGGTTGACCGTATGTTTGGCATCATTCTCATATCAGAGATACTATCTAAAATCCTTTTAATGTTTCTTTGCATACTCTCCTGCGTTTCTTCCATCCTTCTTTAGAATAAAGGAAATGGCTTAATGAGAAGTCTCTCTTACCCTGTATGTGTTCAGATGGTTCTTCCTATATGTTGTTCCTCCTTTTCAGAAGTAGTGTCAATCAATACCACCTTCTGCAATTTATTTTTTCACATTTCTAAATCTGGACCTGTGTCCAGGATTGTTTTACAGCCTGAAGAAAAGAACGTCTTAATGATCCCTGAGTAGATAAGCTTAAAGTTGACATTGGTTCTTCTACAAAGCTGGAAATCAGGCACATATTTTTTCCTCCTTGCTTGCATGTCTGGAAAATAATCATTGCCTTCAGAGACTGCCATTTTACCCACAATAACAATGAAAGTGTTTTGTCTTTCAACTGGTATGTTTGACACCTGGCGCAACTGTTTTTTAACATATTACTTTTACCAATAGTGCGTATGCATGTCCTGTGCACCCTTTTGAGTTGCATGTTGTTCTGCAATTCTAACAATTCACTCAATTGGTTTCTCATGTAGCCCAAACAGCCATTCCACTCCTGCCCCATTGGAATAGCCACAAGATGCAGGTTTTTCTCTTCTGGCTTTGTTTTCTAATTGAATTAACTTTTTCTGTGCTACTTCCCAAGCTGCTTCTATTTCACTCAGTCTATTCTTAAAGGGTTTCATTATCACTCTGTATCTCAGTTATTTTGTACTTATGCCTGCTTGGCAGTTCTTCCATTATTTCAGTTTTCTTGTTGTTTGATTTAATGTGGTTAGCCAGGGAATCGTTCATTTCCACCACTATTTCATAAAGTTTATTCAGTTTGTCCATAACTTCAGTCATTTCACTTTCTTTTTTCTCATGTTTACTGTCGCTGGTATTCTCTTCATGACTAGCCAGTTGGAGATGGTGGGTCTCTCTGAACAGCGCTGCTTCCTGGATATTTCCTTCCTTTGCATTAGTATTCTGTTTTGTTGTTAGTATGCTATAGCACTTTCATTTTGCTTCTCTTTTTAAAATAATAAAAATATTTGAGGGTTACAGATTATTACAGTTTCCAAAGTCAGCTATATGGGAGTACCATGAGTTCATGAGACAATTTTGTGAACAGGAACTTGCAACCGTCCTAGTTATTATCTCAGACATATACAATTGATTGCCATTAATTGTCAACTTGTTTGGTCGTTTAGAATAACCTTGACATTTTTTTTTCAGTCAGATTAATTACCTTGTTCAATAATTTGTAAAAAAATGGCGGTAATGACTGCTTGATATCAAACATTGCTGTAGAAATTATTAAGTGAAACAAATTCTAGATATTCCCCCATTTTAGTGCTTACTGCTCCTGCTGATATTGTTAATATTGTTAGATAAGTCAATGATTTTTAAGTTAATAATGATTTTAACCATGAATTGTGATAACTTTCCCTGATGACACATTTTACTAGCAACAGTTGGATGATATTTAGAGGCTATAGTGAAGGTTTTAATGGTGTAATACGGCATCTGTTTTCAATAACAAGAAAAAGTATAACATGAAGTGACTCCTAGCCAGATCATTGCCTCAGATTTTTGTTTTTTCATTTCTGAAAAACATAGAGGGTATACAGACGTATATGTCAGATTTTTTTCTTCAGTTTTACTCATGTAGAACTTTTAGGTGTTGATGAAAATTTCAGTTGCATCTCCTTTGGAGCTATATACATAGCAGGAAGTTCAAGCATCGATAGCTTTTACATGGGTAAAACAACACAGAAGTTAACAAGAGCAAACCTATGGAAATCAAAACACCATACAAATAGACATAGTAATAGCATTCTAATTGCTAATAAAAATGTTATTGGCATTGCTAAAATGAGAGATAAGGTGGGGGTTATTCAGTAGCATATTAGACAAAAATGACAAGAACAACGACAGTAGATGAAATTCACCCTTAAAGAGTCAGTGAGTATATTATCATTAAATATGTTCTCATTATCAGACCTCTCAAATAACTTAACACAAACAGAAATATTACTAAATAAAATTGCTCTATTTTGTAAATGCATTTCTTACAGAATTCTACCCCATCCACATATGAACTATGTGTTTATTTTTATACTCGCTAAATTAATTATTTTTACTTAATATCATTTCATGCTATATTACCTTTAATTTATCTTACATACTTTAACATCAATCTGAACAACGGTTGATCCTAAATTAGTTATTTATTAAGACATCACTGCCTTTAGCTTTTTGTATGTTGATCCAGTGACTTTATATTTCTTTTAAAGTTAATGGTGTTATTCTCTGCTGAATGACTTTTATTCTATTTATTGGTGGAAATAGTTTGCAAAACACCATTCTGAGGATATTTCATTCAGACTGCTTAGACATGAAAATAGTTATCTGTCAGATAAAGGTGTCTGTAGCTCTATTCAAGTGTGCTTTTCTTATAGAAAAAAAAAACTTTCCCTTATGTGCTTTGCCTTCTTACTATTAATGGGCTGTTTTTATATATCTGATATGTTCCTTCTTCTTAAGTTGCTTGGAACAATTACATTTGTCTAAGATAGAAACAAAGAGTGAGAAGGTCACACTGAAAAAACAATCAGTAAAAACTAAATAAAAACTCCAGACAAGCACAAACTTCTAATGAGTGACCTCCCAAACCTCCTGTGACAGAGGCACATGGGATATATACAAATTACCCTTATGAACATCAGGTGCTTCAGCTATATGGCAATTCTGATTGCCCATGACTTTTACATTTGAAGTCATACATACCCCCTCATGATGTCACCTATCTTCTACTCTACTACTCTCCTACTCCTACACTTACACTCTAGGGACATGGCTCACATGCCAGGGAAAATTGAGATTCACTATCCTTATCCTCATTGCATAGGATTGCCTACTAATGCTTGGTTACATCTCTCAAACTGAGCTTCCCCCCTTAGCAACCACTACTCAGTAGCCATGTTGTCTTCAGCCTGCCATTCACCTGCATGGCAGAATAATATTTTTAATAAGAATGCCTATTTGTGGCTATTTTTTATTTATTTTGTTTTTTAAAACGCCACACGTTTGCACGTGGAAAATTTTAGGCCAATAAAGCCAAACCCCACTAGCTATGGATATGCATATTTCAGCCTTGTTATGACATCATCCACACAGGACAAGCAGAGTGCCTAAGCATAAGAAACACAGGGTTGTTATACCCAGCTGATGTCCATTATCATTAGGGTGACTGCAAAATATCCCAACTAACAAATTAAAACAAAGAGTGAGAATGTCACACTGAAAAACCAATCAGTAGAAACTAAATGAAAACTCCAGCCAAGCTAGAACTTCCAATGAGTGACCTCCCAAACCTCCTGTGACAGACGCACATGGGATATATGCAAATGACCCTTATTTGGCCTGACATTGTCCATTAAAACAACTTCAAATGTAAAAGTCATGGGCACTCAGAATCGCCATATAGCTGAAACACCTGATGTTCATAAGGTTCATTTGCATATATCCCATGTGCCTCTGTCACAGGAGGTTTGGGAGGTCACTCATTGGAAGTTCTAGCTTGGCTGGAGTTTTCATTTAGTTTTTACTGATTTGTCTAAGATAGGGTAAATCAATCAAGTAATATGTATCACTGTGGTAGGCCAGTTTTTATTATGTGAATGAAGTGCATATATAAATAGTTTACATTATGACTGTACTTTTAATCACCAGAGTAGAGCTACACTAGTAATTTGTCGGCAAAACCTAAAATAGTAGCACTGTATATATTCAGTGGCATGGCGTATACTAACTTGTTTGGTGTTTCTTGTCTTCAATACAGGCTCTTCTGAATTATGAAGAAGAATCTTTATGTGGTGGTGTTTTGCTTAATTCACTGTGGGTTGTAACGGCAGCTCACTGTGTGTTGAAGAGATTTGCTTCACATTTTCTTGTTCTACTGGGTAAGTCAGCCTATTATCAAGTCTTGTTTATAAAAAAAACAACTCTACATTATGTTATTCTTGGAATGGTATATAAACGCAATAGGTCCCAGACACTGTCCCCATTTTTATCTACTTTTCTGACACTTTGGGCTGGATTCACGAAGGCTTGCATGGAGTCTAAGAGTAGTGTAAGCCGGCAGACAGCCAATATGTCTGCTGAGCAATCCAGCAACAGCTGGAAGGGGTGTGCATGAGAGCTCCTAAAATTACTCTTGCACAGACAGTGTTATGTTATGCAAATTACCTCATTTGCTGCTGAAAGCTATCCAAATGAGGTAAATTTGCGATCCAGGAAACACTAACCTGTCCGAGTAAGAGTAGAGTTATTTGCAGAAATGTACTCTGTTGGTAACGAAGTACCATTCTGCAAATAACCAAACAGAGCTATGATAGCTCCAAATAAAGGCTGCATCCAGTTGAAAGAGCATGCCAATGGCCAAATATAAGGCCATTGGCATTTTTATCATTTGAAAATGAATAAAAATCAAATTTTTTTTCCCCAGATCTCTGATGTTTAAGCGTAGCTCAGCACCGTGCAAACGTGTGGCGTTTTAAAAAACAAAATAAATAAAAAATAGCCACAAATAGGCATTCTTATTAAAAATATTATTCTGCCATGCAGGTGAATGGCAGGCTGAAGACAACATGGCTACTGAGTAGTGGTTGCTAAGGGGGGAAGCTCAGTTTGAGAGATGTAACCAAGCATTAGTAGGCAATCCTATGCAATGAGGATAAGGATAGTGAATCTCAATTTTCCCTGGCATGTGAGCCATGTCCCTAGAGTGTAAGTGTAGGAGTAGGAGAGTAGTAGAGTAGAAGATAGGTGACATCATGAGGGGGTATGTATGAAAGACTGTAAGCTTATTGGAGCAGAGTGGCTTGTGTTTGCTGTGAGTTACTTAGGATTGGAAGAGGCGTGTCTACAGTTGTCCTAGCTGAAACCTAGAAACCGAAGGTGTACGCCGTGGATATCACAGAAATTTCTTGCAAACGTGCTTACACCGTGTGCATGCCTGTAAACCTATCTAAGCCTGTGGGCACGCGTGTGCACCTGTCTAAGTCTGTGTAAGCCTGTCTAAGCCTGTGTGTGCATGTGTGCACCCGCCTAAGCCTGTGTAAGCCTGTGTAAGCCTGTTTGCATGTGTGTGTGCGTGTTTGCGCTTGTTTGCATGGCGATGCCCCTGTGGAAACAGAAAGGGAAAAGGAAGGAAAAGAAGTAGTAGGAAGTTAACCAAGGAGAACTAGCAGAGCCGCCAGGTGAAATAAATCAGAATCAGCCAATTACACAGGCAGTACACTAGCCCATCCCAGCCCAGAACTTAAAACTCTGCAAACAACATTCCCCCATGTTTTTCTCAGAAACACTGCAACACTGCAGTATACAAAGAGAGTGAAAACTTAAAAAGCTTAACTCAGACAAAAAATGTTAGGGGCTGCCATTGCTATTATAAGGCAACATGTGCAAGATGCTGAGGGTGGTGCCATTGCGAATGCTGCTGAGCAACCCACAGTGAGGAGACAGAGAAGAGTGTACAGACCCAGGGTAACCTACCAGGGTCTACATGAGCTGGAGATAGTGGAGTGCTATAGAGTGGACAGAGACCTCCTGCAGCAAATTGTTGAGCTGTGCAGGCCACGCCTCACACACAAAACCAACACAGGGGAACCCATCCCAGTGGAAACCAAGGTATCTGTTGCCCTAAGAATACTAGCAACAAGTACCTTCCAGAGACCATCTGGTGATATGATGGGGATTTCACAGGCATCAGCATCCAGGGTACTGCACCAGTTCCTGAATGGCATGTCAGCACATGTCGGTGATCATGTATATTTCCCCAACTCCCGTGAGGCATTGGCCAGCAATATGCATCTCTTCCAGCAAATAGCAGAATACCCTGAAGTAGTGGGTGCAATTGACTGCATGCACATACACATCAAAGCACCAGCCGGTGAGCGGGGTAGGGCCTGCATCAACCACAAGGGCTTCCCCTCCATCAACTGCCAGGTCATGTGCGATGCCCAGGGCATAATACCGAATGTGTGTGTTGGCTGCCCTGGAAGCTACCATGATTCCCATATCTGGCATCTGATGCAGCTGTACCAGAGATTTGCCAATGGGGACATCCCTGACAGTCACCTAGTGGGGGATGCTGGATACGCACTGGAGCCGTGGCTGATGAAACCCATCAAAAATGCACACACACCTGAACAAAAACTCCATAATGAGGCACACGCACAAACAGGAAATGTAATCAAGCATGTGTTTGGGATGCTCAAGTCACAGTTCCGGTGCCTGGACACATCTGGCGGAGCCTTGCAGTTCTCACCAAGTGCATGTTCCCAAATTGTCATGGTATGTGCCATGCTACACAATATGATCCTGCAAAAACAGCTGCAGCAGAAACAGCATGGGGCAGCTCCAAACAGCCCCCCACCGTTGCCAATGCCTGCACAGGCACAGCGTGACTCGGAGGAGGAAAAACCTGAGCCTGCCCCAGTAGGCAGCGGTGCCCAGTATGCCAAAAGAGGCAGCATAGCACATACACTGGCAAAAGTAGGAACCCTGTAAATGATACCTCTCTCTGACACATAAAATACACATAAAATAAAGTAGGCTACTGACTTTTTTCAAACATGTAGGAGTGTGCTATGTGCATGCTGATATAGGCAGCCTTGCAACAGCACTCCAGCATGAGTGCATGCGCATGTTATAAAGCGAATATAAAAGCAGCTTGGCCAGCTACCAGTAGTAGTAATAAGTAATTAAATTGCTAACGCTAGTATGATAATGCGACTTAGCGCGGAGCACATTTAGGCAAAGGTCTGGCAAAGTTGAGCAAAGTCAGGTAAACATGCTCATATTTGCTTTACTGTTCCTTAAGCAATCTGGTCTGCCCAGCATGAAAATAAAAAAGCAGTGACAGTGCTTGAACCCAGGACACTGTGCACTATAGTCGTACTGAACCACTAAGCCATGACAGCATTTCGCTGGCACAGACACAGCAGGACAATTGTACACTAATGCATACACAAAGAAATGCTGTATCATGCCCCTAAAGAGGAATATGGGTAACCTCCCCCACAGGCCTATGCAGACAGAGAACAGCAGGCCAGGCGGTGTGATGTGGTTTGGGTAGGCTATGAAGTCACAATCTAATATACGTGACATTGGACGCTAAGATCTGTAGTACAGTAGTATGCCTCAAGCCAGTACAATAGGCAACAGTACAGACTGAAATGGTGTACCTTACATAGCAGTACAGGCCTAGCAAATGTGTATAAGTGTCAGGTGAACCCCTCATCCTATGTACACCCACAGTAACAATCAGGTGTGCCCCTGGGTAGATATGTATAAATAATAGCTATCCCCTCTGTATGTAGAAATGTTGATAAGTCTATGCAAAGTGTCTCATGGAAGCCCTGCAGGCACAGCATGATCCCTGTTGATTTATGACACAAAAGTGAGCCCTGCTGTAAAAATACAACTTGATTTTCCACACACATATAGTATAAATGTCTATACCGGGCATGCTCACACACTTCAACAAATGTAGCGGATTTCATTCAGCATCACACTGAAAGGTCATACTGGACATGCTCACACACTTAAATAAAAGAAGCAAATGTCAGGCAACAACATAGTTAAAGGTCATACTGGACATGCTCACACATTTAGGCTAAATACAGAGGTAATAATAAGGGATTTATGGACACGTGGATAGCCATCTCTACTTCCAGAAACACATTCACAAAGTGGTCAGAAAATCATGCTATGTGTTCCCACAAACTGCCAAGGTCTTAGCATGTAGGTCAAAGGAGGTTCCCTCTACTCATCAGTCATCAGACCCATCATAGAGTACCACAACACACTTGCGATGAATCTGACTAGGCACCTTCAGCAGCTGGACAGACCACTGAAGTACCTCAACAAGAGGATTACTGGCCTCACACAGTTGCCCCATGCAACAAGACTGAACTTAACTCAATCTGTACTCTGTTGCATACTGTCTACTCAGGAGATCTTTGCCCAACAGACAGGTCCATGTCATGGCAACACTCAGATCTGTTCTGAGTTACAGCTCAATGACACTAAATATACAGAGCCAACTGATATTGCCAACATCCTAGCAGACAGGATCAGTGTTAACCTTACCCCCCTCTCACCCATGAAAGAGCACATCTCTATAATGGAAGACTGCAAAGTTGCTGTCATCACGGCTGCACAGGTAAAAAACACTCTACAAATCCAGTATCACAGCAGCCATGGGACCAGATAACTTCCCAGGCTGTGTTCAACACAAACTACAAAACGTACAGGCCCCACACCAACGTACCATGTTCAGTCATAGCCCCACCTCAGGCTTTGTGCCTGCTGAATGGTGCACAGCGATGGTTATCCCATTACACAAGGGTGGAGACACCATGGACCCCAGGAACTAGCGCCCCATTAGCCTGATGAGCCTGCTCTTCAAGGTCATGGAATATATCATCATACAACTTATAAAAAAATACATTGGTAATCCCCAAACCCTGGACCACAACCATGTTGGGTTTGTAAAATGCAGATCATGTCTTGTAAACCTGATAGATGACATTGAAGCAGTCACCAGAACCGTAGACAAGGGTAAGGTGGTTTGAACAGCCTATGTAGATCTTGCCACGGCTTACAACACCACCCCACACTCTGGAATTATAGATAAACCCACTAAACTAGGTATAAATTGCTATGTCACAAGATGGCTTGCCAACTGGCTTACTGACAGAACACACACTGTGAAAGTAGCAGACTCCAAGTATGACTCTGGACCAGTGACGAGTGCAGTACCACAGGGTCCATTCCTGGGTCTTGTCCTGTTTTGTATCTACTTCCCTGAAGTAAATTTTAACATGGAAGGTCTGTGGCTAATGAAGTTTCCAGATGACTGCAAACTAGGAGCCATAATTGTAAATACTAAAGATGTGGACATCCTACAAAAGGGCCTCACTGAGACAGATGGCTGTTGTCAAAGCCATGGGCTCAAGCTCAATGCCAAAAAGTGCATTGTCATCACCTCTGTTAAAAACTCTGTAGCCATGAACTACAACATAGGCAGTAGTATACTTAACACTGAAAGTGTGACAAGAGACCTTGGGTCACAGGTGGACAGTGGACACACCTGTGATAATCACATCCCCACAGTAGTCAGGAAATCCTCCTATGTGGCACACCTCATCACAAAAGGTGTCTCATGCAGAATAGAAGAGGTCATTGTTCCACTCTACTCATCATTCACTAGAACCATAATAGAGTACAACGCTCCTTTTGCTATGTACCTCACAAGACAACTACAACAACTGGAAAGCCTGCAGCAATACCTCACAAAGAGCATTAGCGGCCTGAAATACATCCCATACACAGACCATCTCAAAATGCTCCAGCCGTACTCCCTCACATATCGCCTACTCAGAGGTGATCTCTGCCTAACATACAAAGCTATGTCAAGCACAGAGCTGTTGGACATGCTCCACGTAAAACACTCACAATCCCTCTGACCTTTGGACCCAAAACCATGAGTGAAATACAAAAGGAAGGGGTGCATCCATTTACCTTATGGATATCCACACCTTCAGGTTAGTGGCACAGCATGAGGCCTTGGAGACCATGCAAGTGCAACTAACATTGGGCAAAGCTACTTATCAGGTTGTAGCCTGCTACAGATTACCTACCTTGTCTCAGGAACCTCACTCAGTATTCCTGAGAACAGTGGAAAATATAAAGGTCTTATCAAACACCATTATATGAGGAAATTACAACTACCCAAACATTGAGTGGGAGAATTACTCCTTTGCCCAATGTTTCCTAGAGTTTATAAACTCTAATGCCCTGGAACAGCTGGTTATCACGTCCACTAGAGGTGACAACATACTGGACCTGATCATCACCAACATGGGGTACCAGTGTTCCACAACAGAGATAAACCCCTCGCTGGTAATATCAGATCATAAAGTAATCACACTGGACATCCACATCCCCCCCCCCAGTCAATGAAACCACTGTGAAGACATTTTCAAAAGTAAACTGCACACTTCCCAAGACCAAAGTGGAAAGTTCCAAAGCCCTCTTGCTATAGGATAATGGTATACAATTCTGCCAAATCATTTACAAGTGCATCCTATGAGCATCTACAGGGATGCATGGATTGAGACATCACAAATAAAACCAAGATGCACCCCTCCAAAAATAAGAAAACAATCTGGTGGTCGTTGCCCATAAATAAGCTAGACAACAGAAGGAGGAAACTAACACATGATAGAGCCAACTTCACTAAAGGAAAGGCATCACTGATCATTATCAGGAAGAAACAATGATCGCTCATAAAATAATCCAAGGACAGTTTCTAAAGACAAATTGCCAAGGAATGTAAGAATAACAAAACCAAAGAAAAGCAGTGTTTAACAATGAACAAAGTCCACGGAAATTAAGAAATACTTGTTTATTATTCACTCAATCTAAAATGACAAACGCAAAACACAAATCCACCATGAACGCCTTAATAAAACAAGCACCAGCGTTTTCGTCATACAATTGACTTCATCAGATGACCAGCATAATTAATTCCTTCGTTTTATATCCAAAATCAATGAAATAAACCAATAAAACTTCATCCATTCATTTGAAATGACTAATGCCATTAGCTGCCAAAAACTAATTAAAATATTTAAAATATTCACATTATGTACTAAAAAAGATCAGATAAATATTATAATATAACTTATTTGATTTCTCTAAAATTCTGTATAACATTATTAAATATTTAAAAACTTTTATTGTGTGAATATTCATTATGTTAAAATGTTTTTAAAAACATGAAAAAGTTCAGTACTGCTGTTAATGTTAAAGTATGTTACTAATGCCCTCTAGTGGTCATTCATTTTATCACATTCAAAGTTTTGCAGACCTTAATTTTAATAAAGGTAAAATAGAAATGCAGTCATTTAAACCAGGGGGTTTATCAGCTTCCAGAGTAACTTGCCACCATAGTTCTCTGAACTCTATTTTTTCCTCCCATAATCCCCCCCAATATCACTTTTTACTTGTTCTAAAACCATAAATTTAAATTTATATTTGGGGCATACTTTTGAATGTTTAAATAATGCATTACTTTCTTTACCCACTGAAATTTCATATATATGTTCGTAGATCCTTCTTTTCAGTTTCCTTTCCGTTTTTCCTACATAGAAGGATCCACAATTCCCACAAATAGCTAAATATACTATACCTTTGGATTCACAATTGTAATATTCCACACTATTTACCATTTTTTTTCTACTTTCCAAATAAAAACTATCACTATTCAAAATGTAGGTACATTGGTTACAATGACCACACTTGTACGTACCTATCCTGTTCTTTTTGAAATTTACTATGTGTTTATTTTCTATTATAGATCTAATGTTCTGTGAATTCTTGTATATCACTTTCTGTGGTATATTTTCTATATCAGAAAGGGAGACAAACTTTCCCCATTCTTTTAAGAAAATATTTTTAACCTAGAACCCCCACGATATTTGGTATTCCTAAGACCCATAAAAGTGAAAGGGATCCCCCCCTCAGGCCGATAGTTTCAGCTGAGGGGTCTAAAACTTACCCATTAGCTAAATATGTTGATAAGAAACTAAAAAACTTATGGATGAAAAGGACGTCCATTTTAAGAGACTCTTGGGATTTGTTGAGGGAAATTCCAGATAAATTAGATCAGGAAAAAGTCATTTTTATTACTATAGACGTCATTGATTTGTTATCTTCTATTCCATACAAAGAATGTACAGAAATGTTTGAAGAAATAATATATGAAGATCCTTCTTTGTCGCAAAATGATAAGTTAATAAACACCTGGCTGATGGAGCTTATTTTGAAAAATAATTTTATTCACTTTAATGGTGAATTTTTTCAACAAATACAGGGGGTAGCGATGGGGGCAGCTTGTGCCCCCACTTTTGCAAACTTAATTCTTGCTAATTGGGAAGAGAAATATATTTTAAATTCTGAATTTAAGAATTGTTGGACTTTATACCGAAGGTTTTTGGACGACATATTGATTTTTTGGGTAGCTGGAAGAGAAAGAATTGATGAATTTATGAAATACATGGGAGATACAACTAATTTTTTGAAATTCACTTATAATATAACTGATTTTAATGTGCAATACTTGGACGTGGAAATTTACAAAGATGGACAAAGTTTAAAAACCAAAATATTTAGGAAGGCTACTTTCTGTAATTCATTTCTACATTATGAAAGTGCACATCCGTTTCACTGTAAGAGAAACATTGTGAAAGGACAGTTTGTCAGAGGTAGCCGTATGACAAGTTCAGATGCTGACTTTGTTAAAGAATGTGAACTATTGGAAAAAATGTTTTTAGAGAGAGGTTATCCCTTGGATTTTATTACTCAAATAAGGGATGAAGTAGAGAAAGGGAGATTAGACAAGTTTTGTCCTATTCAAAAGAGGAAGGACAATAATAAAGAAATTAATAACAACAATAATGAACAGGAAGGGGATGGATTCCAACAGGCCTTAATATTGGAATATAATGGTTTAAACAACGTGGTTAAAATATTTTCTTAAAAGAATGGGGGAAGTTTGTCTCCCTTTCTGATATAGAAAATTTAGCTAATATACCACTGAAAGTGATATACAAGAATTCACAGAACATTAGATCTATAATAGAAAATAAACACATAGTAAATTTCAAAAAGAACAGGATAGGTACGTACAAGTGTGGTCATTGTAACCAATGTACCTACATTTTGAATAGTGATAGTTTTTATTTGGAAAGTAGAAAAAAAATGGTAAATAGTGTGAAATATTACAATTGTGAATCCAAAGGTATAGTATATTTTGCTATTTGTGAGAATTGTGGATCCTTCTATGTAGGAAAAACGGAAAGGAAACTGAAAAGAAGGATCTATGAACATATATATGAAATTTCAGTGGGTAAAGAAAGTAATGCATTATTTAAACATTCAAAAGTATGCCCCAAATATAAATTTAAATTTATGGTTTTAGAACAAGTAAAAAGTGATATTAGGGAGGGATTATGGGAGGACAAAATAGAGTTCAGAGAACTATGGTGGCAAGTTACTCTGGAAGCTGATAAACCCCCTGGTTTAAATGACTGCATTTCTATTTTACCCTTATTAAAATTAAGGTCTGCAAAACATTGAATGTGATAAAATGAATGACCACTAGAGGGCATTAGTAACATACTTTAACAACAGCGGTACTGAACTTTTTCATGTTTTTAAAAACATTTTTACATAATGAATATTAACACAATAAAAGTTTTTAAATATTTAATAATGTTATAAAGAATTTTAGAGAAATCAAATAAGTTATATTATAATATTTATCTGATCTTTTTTAGTACATAATGTGAATATTTTAAATATTTTAATTAGTTTTTGGCAGCTAATGGCATTGGTCATTTCAAATGAATGGATGAAGTTTTATTGGTTTATTTAATTGATTTTGGATATAAAATGAAGGAATTAATTATGCTGGTCATCTGATGAAGTCAATTGTATGACGGAAATGCTGGTGCTTGTTTTATTAAGGCGTTCATGGTGGAACTGTGTTTTGCGTTTGTTGTTTTAGATTGAGTGAATAATAAACAAGTATTTCTTAATTTCCGTGGACTTTGTTCATCGTTAAACATTGCTTTTCTTTGGTTTTGGAGTATATTTGGGCAGTTAATCCACTTCTTGACTTTTCGTTGAATGTAAGAATAACAACCACAAAGCCTTCGTTAGCTATACCAAACATGTAGGTGGCAACTTCCAAATATGCTGTCAGCTACTGAAAAATGGAAAGAAATACACTGAACCAACTTACATTGCCCACATCCTGGGGGACAAGCTCAGTGCAAACACCCCCATTCACCCCCAAGAGGGCCTGTGTCCATCCCAGAAGAATGCAGAGCTCCAGACTTCATGGACATGCAGGTAAAGACAGCCCTCTCCAAAGCTAGGAACACAGCATCAAAGGGACTGGATGGTGTCCCAGGCTGCGTCTTACACCAGCCCCAAAAGGAACTACACCCTCACCTACATTCACTGTCCAGACTCAATTGTACCCCAGGCTATGTACCCAAAGTATGGCATACACCAACAGTCATCCAGCGCCACAAAGGGGGTTCCACAACAGAACCTGGAAGCCATTGCCCTATAGGTCTACTCAGCCTGGTCTGCAAAGCTATGGAACAAATTATCATGGAACCCATAAACAGAGACATTGGGGACCTCCAGACACTGGACTCTACCCAACTTGGCCTTGTTAAATGCAGATCCTGCCTCCTAAACCTAGTTGACTTATTTGACAGTTACCAAGGACATAGATGGAGGTGAAAGTAGTCCACACAGCCCACCCGGACCTCACTAAGGGCTTTCTACACCATCCTCCACTCTCCCATGTCATCATGGACAAGCTTACCAGCTTGAACATTAACAGCTATGTCACAGCATGTGTGGCCAAGTGGCTCGCAGATCAAACACACATGTTCAGAGTTGCAGGTGCCATGTCCGACTCTAAACCAATCACAAATGGCATCCCACACATCTTGGTCCTGGGACCCCACCTGTTCAGTAGATACTGCTCAGAGGTACAGTCAAGCATGGGAGGAATATGGCTGAACAGGTTTACAGATGACTGCTAACTGTGGTCCATAATCGACTCTGGCTGACACAGACATCCTCTAGAAGGGTCTTACAGAGACAGATACCTGGTGTCAAAACAATGCCCTCAAGCAGAATGCCAAAGAATGCATAGTTATCCGCTTTGGATAAAACAAAGTGCACACAAATTACCACATAGGTGGTAATCCAGTATGTATGGAGAAAGTCATTATGGCCCTGGGGACACAGGTAGATAATAAACTCTCTTTTGATGATCACATGGCCAAAGTGTTTAGAAATTCCTTCTATGTAGCCCACCTAATGTCACCTAATGTAACCTACTTTGTCTAGTCTGATGATGTCACCATCCTACAAATATACCTGTGGAAAGAAGGACTCACAGTAATGTGTATAGTGCATCATGTAAATGCGTAGTCCTGTAGTATCATAAAGTAGTTTGGAAGAGATTTGAATCCTGCACTTGACAAGTGTGTGTTTGTGTGTGATCTCCTTGGAGAGGAGCAACCTTTTTGGATACTACTAAAACACCTTAAAAGTGATATACTCATCTTTGTCAAGTCTGATGATGCCACCATGCTTCAAATATACCTGTGGAAAAGGCAACTCCCAATAATGTGTATAGCGCATTGTGTTAATGCGTACTTCTCTAGTATCGTAAAGTAGTTAGATAGGGCTTTGAATCCTGCACTTGACAAGTGTGTGTGATCTCCTTGGAGAGAAGCAGCCTTTTTGGAGAGTATTAAAACACCTTAAAAGTGGTATACTTATCTTTGTCAAGTCAGATGATGTCACCATCCTACAAATATACCTGTGGGAAAGAGAACTCCCAGTAATGTGTATAGTGCATCGTGTTAATATATACTCCTCTAGCATCCTTAAAATAGTTAGGGGTTTGAATCCTGCACTTGACAACTGTGTGTGTCTGTTTGTGTGTGATCTCCTTGGAGAAGAGCAACCTTTTTGGAGAGTACTAAAACACCTTAAAAGTGGTATACTTATCTTTGTCAAGTCTGATAATGTCACTATCCTATAAATATACTGTGCAAAAAAGAACTCCGAGTAATGTGTATAGCGTGTTGTGTTAATGCATACTCCTCTAGTATCATAAAGTAAACAGGTAGGGGTTTGAATCCTGCGCTTGACAACTGTGTGTGCCTGTTTGTGTGTGATCACCTTGGAGAGGAGCAACCTTTTTGGAAAGTAGTAAACCTTAAAGGTGGTATAATTATCTTTGTCAAGTCTGATGATGTCACCATCCTACAAATATACCTGTGGAAAAGAAACCTTCCAGTAATGTGTATAGCACATTGTGTTAATGTGTACTGCTCTATTATCATAAGGTAATTAGGTAGGGGTTTGAATCCTGCACTTGGTGAGTGTGTGTGACACTGTTAGTTAATGTGTTATGAGTTTTGCTTTTACTACTGTATGACAACAGTATGTGCATTGCACATGTCAGGTAGCTGCGTGGCAGATACATTTACGTACATGTGACCTCAATTATTTCATAGGTGGGAACCCTGCTTTCTCCATGAACACATCTGTCATCTTTGCCAGAGTGTGCTGTCACTTTCCAGACCTTAGGTCACATCTGTATGCTTGTGACAAGGCCAGCCACTGCAGTGATCCCTGGCCTAGGTCATCCGTGTCACACACACTCATTACTGTTTCTGTTGAATAGTGTGAGTGAGGGTTTATGGCTGAGGAATATTTCAGACCTGTTCAAATGCAGCAAAGTCTGTCAATGATGGCTATTCATTATAGGTGTACAACAACCTTTGTGGATATGCATGCAGACCCCTTATTGCTTATGTGATCCACAGAGGGATTTCATAATACCTTTGGAAATGTGATTACCAAAGGAGAGATTACGTAACACTTGGCTGCATGTACACATCGGTACCTGTTCAACATGTTGGTGGCTACTACCTATGTGGTACTGTGGGGATACTATGTTTTGTAAAGGTGGATGACTATGCTTTAATTGGCTTATAGCTTTACAGCATGGGTTTGACAACAGGTATCTGTCTGTATGATACCCTTGTGGAGGATGTGTGTGTTATCTGGAGAATGCATTATAGGCCACTGTATGCATTTCCAGATGTGGACGGACATATCCCTACTGTGATCGCTTGTACCTAAGAGAGCTACATGCCAAACAGGAGTGGTCTCAGGAATGGGTGCAGGTGAATACCACTGGTTACTGGCATAGTATAGTACCTGAAGGATCCAAATGTTACTGTGTGTCCTACATCTGTGTGTCAGTTGTCAAGACATCATCTAACAATTGTTTATGGTCAGGCTGTTGAGGTTATGTATACTACCAGAATGCAAAACAATGACAGATAGTAACAGTATCACCCACAGCACAGTGTCAAACCATGTCATACACACGTGTACTCAAGTTCCAAAATGTGTGTAGTACAATGCATACTGGCCACCAATAGAAACGATGGAGTGTTACTGTGTAATACAGGGCATGTCACCCTGCCCATGTGTCCATTATGCACGTACATGCAGACAGTGCACCTCCACCATGTTCACAAATGTACACCTACAAATCTGTGCTACACACATCCCACACATATTGTCCACTCTCTAACACATGCTGCCAATACTACACACATCAGCCAAGTGGCACGTATGACAATACACTATTGGAACTAACACTGGTGTAAACAATACTACATTGACAATCATAGCTTTAATGCATCATGCCTGCTAAGCTACACCTTCAAGGATATCATTACACTTTACTGCTGACAACATGCTAACATTGCTATACTGCTATAAAGTCACCCTGTGCATCAGCACCATGGTAGCCTGTTCCTGCATCAATGTTACAGATGACAGGAGGTGGCACAGGTTTCATCATATGCACAGGGTGTGTTGTTGGTTTGCCAGAGGCCTACCTTGAGCCATACAATCGATATGTGTGTGTGTGTGTGTGTGTGTGTGTGTGTGTGTGTGTGTGTGTGTGTGTGTGTGTGTGTGTGTGTGTGTGTGTGTGTGTGTGTGTGTGTGTATATGTGTGCCAAGAGTACTGCTATGGGTCAATGTTGATGTAATGTGTGCGGGTATGTGTTAGCCCTAGGTGTATGGTTTATGTGTGTGTGTATTTGCATGCACACAGTTCCACCATGTGGCTGCCATATACGTTGATTTTTGGGACAGCCACAGACTGTACCTGCCAGGCTTTACAGATCACCGTCTCTTGCCATGGATACGGTACCTGTGCCTGGCAGGGATGCTACTGACAGTATCAGGTACTAAGCCAGACTGGGTACTATCCTCAGAGGTGGACAGATGTACACTGGATCCAGGTCCCTGCTTGGACTGTCCAAAGCTACGTACACGTGGTCTTCTAGGATGGTCTATGCACAGCACACCCCAACATTGCTGGGGCTGGTACTGGCACTACGGGAGCGGCTGTGACTTCAGGGATATCTGTGGTGACTGCCAGCTGCTGATGTTGCTGGCATATGTCCACGTCGATGTTTCAACCGTCCCTCACTATCCTGACACATGGACATGACATTGCGGAGGACATCTAATGTTTCACTCCAATGTCTATCAGTGACCGCAGTGTAATTACAGATGGCACCTGCTAGGTCACGGATACTGTCAATTACAGTGGTGTTATGTGCCCTCTGTTCCCCTAGTCCCTGTCTGGTGTACCATTCCATACATGCCTGTGCCTCCATGACAGCCTGGAACATGCGTGAGGTTGTAAGACCTGTGGCACATCTGCCAGGGGCATGATGAGCAGCAGTGCTCAGATGAGAACCCCTGGACATCTGCCTATGTGGTACCGTTCCAGACATCTGGGTATGGCTGCTGTGTCGGGATGCATCTGCCATAGATACCACACTGTCCTGGCCAATGCCGACTGTACACTGTCCGTCAGCTAAGGGCATTGGTGACGGATATATTGGCAGTATGACTGTGTGCATGGATGGGGTGGACTCTTGTGTACTGTTGATTGGTGGCCCAACGACAGACACTGGCAAACATGCCTGTGCCTCAACGCATCTATCCTCATTATCACTATTTGGCTCAGTGACATCAGGTTCCCTGCTGCAGTGAACCAGCCCGACCTCAGCACCTGTGAGAAGAAGACTGGAAACACACTTTACGACCTGTACATGATGTCAGAACACATGAACACATGCACACATGCACACATGCACACAAATACACTCCTCACTAAAGGAGACACACACACACACACACACACACACACACACACACACACACACACACACACACACACCACCAGCAATCCAGAACATACTCAATAGCGGTTAATGGTGGGGTACAGTATCACAAGCCAAACAGTCATATCACACGTGTCAGCATGTAGGACGTGTGCTGCTCAATAGCATGCAGTGCGAGTGTAGACAGTCCCTGCTAATAACAGTATACATGGCTTTGATGCATGTGTGTTGTTGTTCAGTGATTGGCCTCACCCTGGAATGCAATGTGTACATGTACACAACATTTTTTGCAAGTATTAAAAGCTCTGCAATGTCCTGTGCACCATCACTCACAGGTATACATACCATGGCTGGATGTGTATCTGTGTGTCACATAGATATCCATTTCTGATTAGAGCATCTGTGTCTTTAGCAAATAATTGTGGACACAGGTTTAGCACATGCATGCTATGTATACACACAGGATGAGTGGTGCATGTATACCTGATGGAATACCATTGCTCAACATAGCCATTGTACAGCAGTTATTGTGAGTGTAGGACATATTGTGGACATGCCAGTGCCAGCCATGACATGGCATGCTACAACACAACTGCAACATTAAACATCACACATACCCAATGTGTGTCATGTGACCTATACACTCAATAGCATTACAAGCCATATATGTGTCACTTTGTACAAATGGTGATTGCTATGCATATTGTGTATAGGTGCATATGTTTGCACACACACAACACTGAGGTGCATAGCAATGAATGCTATATGTAGTACTGTGGTTACTGTAACTGGATGGGATGTAGTACCATGAGTCATCATCATGCAGCATCATGTGGTCACTCAAGGCTACTAATGTGTGCCAGACTGGCATCTAGCATGCTGTACCTGAATTGAAGTACCATGGCTACATTCACCATTTCACAGCCAGTTGTTACATGGGTTTGTAAGGTGCCCAATAGAGAGCATTGCCTAAAATGAATGTGTTATGTGTTGAAGAGTGTCGCACAGCCCCATGATAGGGCTCTACCCCTCAGGTATATTATGTGTGCTGTGTGGATGACATTTGGGATACTGGAGTGTGACCTTACAGCGGGTGTCTGAATATGCCATGTGTAGCATATTAACGTGTACTGCGTATAACAAAGTTGTGTATGTTGAGTGCATGTGTATCGACTCTGCCTATCCAATGTCCACTACAGTGTTGCCACAATTGTGTGGGATGCTCTGTGTATTGCATGTGTTTGAGGCAGCTACTCACATTACTGAGATGTGCATAGTCTCACAGCAAACATGCACAGCATGCATTATGCGTAGGTGTGTTACGTGTACTTGGCCTACACCTCACCTATGACATGCACATTTAATTTGCAATATTACATGTAGAACACACTCACCAGCATGGGTCTGTTGCCTTGCTGTCACACCAGAGGGACCTACAAGGATATGAGACAGTTTGTCAGTGGCAACAACTGTGGCATTGCTACTGTGGGTTTGCAATCTTACAGTAGTACAATGGTTGACAGTCACAGGCCTACAGATTATGTTCCAAATTATCTGTATTGCATAACATCAGCTCCACATCTTCTAACTACACAGTACACATCTCACATATGCATGATCTACCAATAGAGGTAACAGTAGTCTGCAGATATGCCATGTTACCTGCACGCTCCGTGTCAACTTGCTGGGTGGCTCCAGCCTCCATGATGATACATGTTTGCTGTTGTTGTTGTTGTTGGCCAGGAGCCACCAGGCTCAGGATCAGCTCCTCCACTCTGGTGAGGGGGGTATGGATGGCTACCCCACCACCTGTGGCAAGCTTTTGTCTACGGACATCAGACGCATGCTGCCGGACATGTCTAAGTAAATCACTGCAGTGATGGCATACCTGCTCATATGTCTGGTTATGCATGTCTATGTCATTTACCCTATGGACAACATCTTACCACAGTGCAGTCCACTCATGTTGGTCCTGGCTGGTTCTTGAGAACAGCAGGGTGTAGTGCTGAACCAGGCTGGTTGTTATTTTTTCATCCTCTGCTAGGTTATAGGTAGGGTTGCGATGGTGGGCCATGACCCTGGAAGACATTGAAACAATATGTGTGAGCAAGTCATGTGGCACACTTAACATTCTAAAGTACAGATATCACTGAACTGCCATATATAGCAACCTATTGGCTGTCAGAGGATACACACTTTCAGTACCACATATCAGTGCTCAACCCACAACTGCCTGGCAGTGCCTGGCCCGCTCTATATATATTGAACCATGTTTTGCACAGCAACAAAAAGAAACCAGTATGTAAGACTATACAACAGTACATGGCACACTGTATGTGACACAATGCACCACCTAGCCACAGGAGGTATATATTAAGCTAATGCATAAAGAAATATGTCATCCATTGCAATGATTGTAAAGTCCAGTTACAGTATTACCAGTATACCACACTAGTTGTTGCTGGCAAACCCCTGCCTAACATATGTGCACATTTGTGAATATAGGTGGCATACTGCTGTATTAGACTATACATGTTGCTAGATGCGCACTTATATCCTGTAACACATATGACCGAGGGCATGTTACAGGCATACCCAAACACACATCAGACATACATACAAGACACAAAGGTATGGCAACCCAGATGAGCTTTACCTGTGTACAATACAGTACTGTGTGTCAGTACTTACAAAACCTTATGCCTGAGGTATGTAATCTGTGAGGACTACAGGGAACACACAAAACAGTGGTTCCAAGCAATGTGGACATACACCATACTGTGCTGTTTAGGCCTACAGCTTCAGGTAGTACTACAGTTCATACGGGATTTGAATTCACCAGCAGTACCAATCAATAAGCATGCATGTACTGCTTTAGCCTACAATGGCACACCCCAGTCAACAACAAGGGACTACGTCAGACCATATGCTATACTGCTTTTTCTGCCTAGCAATAGCATACACATCTTTTGCTGGGATCAAAGCTAGGACACAAAAATACCATGACAGAAACAGTTTCCCACTAAGCTATCACACATATACAGAACTTTGTCACATTCACCATCACATTCACCATCACACTCAGTCAACCTCACATAGCAATTATTGCAACAAGTACATGTGGGTGTGTATCGGTTCATAGGTAGGTAATAGGCTATTGGCCCTAGGGCCTATAGAAGCCTAGCCATACGCTACCCTGGCCTTTGACACACATGTAATTTAATTTCACATGCCCCTATCAAGTAGAGCCACAGAGGTGATTCCCGGGGTGTATTTCCTATCTCCTATCCAGTCATCAGGATTATTCATGATGACTGCTAATAAGGAGCTTTGTTTGCTATTGATAGGTGGTTTGTTCCAGAGTATGGGCTGTCTCTGAGATAGGAATCTATCCTTCCAGCATGTTCTGTTTATTGAGATGACAAGGTTTAGGTCCCTAGAGCATGTAGCTCATAGGGATTGTGATCTGTTTACGTGGAGCATGTCCAACAACTCTGGGTTTGACATAGCTTTGTATGTTAGGCAGAGGTCACCTCTGGGCAGGTGGTATGCGACACAGTCTAGCTGTGGTTTTGTGAGACGGTCTGCATAGGGCATCTGTTTGAGGCCAGTATTACTCTTTGTGAGGTATTTCTGTGGCCTTTCCAGTTGCTGTAGATGTCTCGTGAGGTACATACCAAATAGGGCATTGTACTCTATAATGGGCTTTATGAGTGATGAGTAGAGGGGAACACTGACCTATATTTCCCTGGATGACACACCTTTTGTAATGAGGTGTGCCACGTAGACAGATTACATGACTAGTGTGGTACTGTGATTATCAAAGGGGAGACTACTGTCCACCTGTGTCCCATGGTCTCTTATCACACTTTCGGTGTTAAGTAGACTACCACCTATGTGGTAGTTCATGGGTACAGTGTATTTGCCAGAAGGGATGCCAATGCAGTTTCAACATTGAGCTTGAGTCCATGGCTTTGTCACCAGGCATCTGTTGCAGTAAATATGACCCTGTCTCTCTCTCTCTCTCTATATATATATATATATATATATGTATATATATGTATATATGTATATATACACACATACATATAAACATCCATTGGTGTACATATAGATATATATATATATATATATATATATATATATATATATATATATATATATAGGCACATATACAGTCTACCTTTCATGGTGGGAATATCAATTATGCAAAGGTTGTGAGGTATACAGTTATGTAATAATATTGCACAGTCTTGTGTGGAATGCATTGAAGGTGTTCTCAGCCCATGTAGCTTTAGCATGCCTCACTGGCTACAACACTGCAAACCTGACAAATCATACCCACAGCGTTTAACCACCACATGTCATATACCAGCAATGTATGCTGTCTTGTTTGCCACACACTTCAACCTACATAGAAATATGCACATAACAACCTTCACCAACATATATATGTCCACCCTTCACAAACAGTTGCAGTATGACCCTTGCTCTATGCACATGTACAGATGCTAATATATCTGACACAGAAAGATCTCTCTGTATGTGTGTGCCATAGACACACAAGGTCCACACTGTTGTAAGTCCGTGGACCTCACGGCTGACCTGTTGGGCCTTGCTGCAACATGAACAGGTGTCACATGTGGGAACACAATAATATTAGAAGGTGTGTATGTAGTTGCAAATGCTAGATTAGCATACTAGCCTGCTACAGCAGTTACCAATACTAAGCTACGCGTTAATATGACTATCATGCATTTGTTACTCTGTCACATCCATGTTTATATAGCTGTATGCGCTACTCCCCCAAAGAGCTATTGTACACACTACTGTACAGAACACAGATAACATGGATCAGATGTTTGACATTTAGTGCTGAGCTACATATGTCACAGTTATATCCCACTGCACACAGCTACACATTGATTTGTCCATGGCAGTACTTATGCAGGGCATCTGTGCATAGATACATACTGCTGCCACATATGGATGATACAAAGTATGTAGAGTACTCTTCAAAAACATCTACTACATGCCAGTAAATACATATCTGTTACATACCTTTCCTTTGTATGTGTCTTTTTTTTTCTGTTGCTGTTGATGTTGATGTAGATGTCGGTGTCTGTCTGTCTGTCTGTGTCTCCCGCTCCTGCTCTCACTCTCTCTCTCTCTCTCTCTCTCTCTCTATAACTGCAATGGAATGATTGCATGTGTGGACAGCAAGTAGAGCCTGCTTTTATAGGTATTGCACATGTGCATGTGATGGCCTTTGCACCAATTGGTGGCCACCATTTGGTAATTGCATGCAGCCTGCTGTGTGGTAATTGTGGTACTCACTGTCATAGCAACCCAATGCTATAAATTGCTAAGTCAGGTAGGCGTAGCTCTTTTAGCTTTCCAAAGTGGGGCCCATGCTTGTTTGCTGTGGACACCGTTGTTTAAGTCAGAAGGTTGGTATACTTCTTATATCTGAAGCTAGGGGTGTAGCCAGTGATTTGAATGTTGTACTCAGACCTGAATGTTGCCACTTCCAGTACACAGTTGTCAGTGTAGAATTGTACTCACCCCTACAAATGCTAACCCAAGATCCATGTGAGTATGTAGCTTCTTTTCTACTTATACAATTAGCTGCCATACATACGTAGTTATTGAGATGTATTCATTTGGCACATGAACTGTTTGTGAACTGCTATACTGTGAATATTAATGTACTCACTTCTGCACAGTTTCTGCTTTTTTATTGTTGACATTAGCACAGGATGCTCAAGAAAACTGGACAATTCCAGTACTGAGTATGCCTACCTACATCCTTGGTGGACCCTGAACACACAGGTATATTGTACATTTGGGTGGAGATTGTCCTGCTATGATACTGTGTGGGGGTTGCAAAGTGTTGCTGTAACATTATTTACTGCTAGAATGGCTGGTTCTGTTATCACAGTCATGTAATGCAATTCCACAACAACTGCTGGTAAAGTTCCACAGAACAGGTTTTGTGTTATGGCATTCCTATCTTTCCTTTACATCCACTCATTCTGATGCATGATATATCTATTTCAGCAACAACCTACTATATATCTACTGTGGCTTAGTGGTCCTTCATGCAGTTTAGTGTGTCTGGGGTTCGAGACTGACAGAGGTGTTTTATTTTGCTGCTGAGCAGAACAAGGGCCCTCAAATGCAGGGTGACTATGGCACTTTTAAGCAGTTGTAAGCGGGTTTGCACGGGTTTGAACGAAGCTTAGCAATACTTAGCTAAGCACACACAAGTGCACACTCGCGCAAACCCACTAACTATTGCTTAAAAGTGCTTACTCCCGCTAACCCCCGCGCTCATTTCTTTGAAAGAAAAGAAAATGGGGAGATAGGAAAGTGGTGAAAAATGGGCACAAAGAGGGAAATACAGTAGGGAAAACAGCTCGGGATGTGCAGGACGGGTGTAGGGAAGGTCCATAGCTGCCCATTTCTTTAACAGCAACAGCTGTGCATATGCAAGAAATTTGGAGGGAAATATGAAACCTTCCACTTCTGAGAGAGGGGTGAGGACAACAAAGTATGTTATACTGCCAATTAAATATCAGTTTATGTGTCCAGTGGACATGTCTGCAAAATGGGCAGCTATGTATGGGGCATATTTTTTTTTGGGAGCAGATTGCCCCCTTTTTATTTTCAGGTGAGAGTGGAATGTGGGGTAGGGGAAGTGGGTATATTTGGGGAGGTAGGTTGGGGAGGTAAACAGACAAGACAAACAAGATGCATACAGGGGTGGAATATGACACATGTGGTGGGTGAGCACCATTGACGGGGAAGGATGTTTGAAATCGCAAGCCCAAGAGCCCACAGATGGCAACAGTGGAACTGAGATCCCCATCCATGGGCAGTCACCACTGCACCTTCACAGCCCAGAGGGTGGCTGTTCTAGGGGCTGCGTAGGAGGGCCAGGCTCACCCGCGAGTCATGCCACTCGTGCCTCAAGCTGGTGTAGAGGATCAGCGACTGAACGCTCAATTTCCCTATGCACCACAGCCCGGACCGTTCGGAGGGGGATAGATGGCCCTCCTCCGGCCACGCTTGCATGGGGAGGATGAGCCCCATCCCCTGCAGTGCTTCCACCTGAAGGTGGCACAGGGCCAATGGAGGAGGAGGTCCCGGGCTGGGCACCAGACCTGCTGGTGCCAGGTGCTATCTCCAGCTGAGGTGGGACAGGTGGGTCCGCTGGGACCGTCCTTCCCATACGTTCTATGTTTAGGACTATTTAATGACAATATGGGTTGGTAACAGCCAACAGCATTCTAAATTAGTTGTAACAGCATGCAGTAGTATTCCCATTAACCCAACACACCAGAGTTCCAACTGTTGAACAGCAAGCATAACACATGCATATATAGAACAACAGCGGACATTCCAACAGCATACAGGATTGATTGGTGGCAACAGGCCACCAAGATTGTGGTATTTGAACAGGGCACATGCATCAAAGTAAATGCAGATATTTATAAACCAATAGGACATATGTCCCAACAAATGTTTTGAGATTAGACATACCCACTGAGGTGTGGAATTGCATTGTTTATGCACATACAGTAGGGTGTAAAAAGATACCTCCATTAACAGCTTATATGTACTTATAGTTTACACTACATTCCTATTGACTGCAGGTATATATCCCCTACATGTATTATTACACTAGGCAATATCCGTTAAATTGTGAAATGGGTTTTGCTAGTTCTTGATATACCTGACCTGTATCTGACATACAAACTGTCCAGGATGCAGATGTTACTGCTACGTATTTATATATTTTATTTATATTTATATATCTACATATCTGGATGTGTTCAGGTGACATTATCAGTTATATTTTAACAGCCCCCTACATTTCTAGCAGCACACTGACATTTCTGGGGAACACAATAACAAGCTACTCATGTGCCAGATTAACCTATACATGCCAGCCATGAACCAACAGTTGAGGACTGTATATATGCTTAACAGCTACTGGAACTCCCTTCATCCACTTTATATGGGCCTACCCAAGTGTGGGTTGACAGCGCTTAATACAACAGTACTATTTCTATAATGCAAAAGAACAACACCATATCGAAGAAAGTGACACGGACACACTCCAGGTATTATACCTTTATTAATTACATTACACACTTTTCTAGAGGCTCTCTCATTTATTTGATATTACAGTGCATGCAGAAGACTTATTCAAGACATATTATACCTTTATTAATGGGTTACAACACTCTTTTTCAGGCTCTTCCACTTATTTTACATAACAGTACATGCAGAGAAGTTATTCAAGACTTATTATACCTTTATTATTGGGCTACAACACTTTTTTCAGACTCTCTCACTTATTTTATATAACAATACATGCAAAATAATTACTAACCTGCCTGGTGGCGCAGCCTTAGCAGCCTATATGCATAGACTTGCTGATTCGCAGCACGGACACCTGCAGCTGTGAAGTAAATGAAGTGATATTGAGACATACCTATCCATAATATAGACTATGATAGCAATTCTTACATAATTCATTCCATGGCTACATACTCAGTAGTGGGGCATTTTCCATCCCATGGGCCTCCTGTATCCACTGGTTCAGTCGGTCCTCCTTGCGTCTCTTCAGGTCTGAGTAGTGGTGTCTGACCTGCTCACCAGTCCGAGGGATGCCTGTGGCACTGGTGAGATCATGTGCTAGATGGTTCCAGGCTTCCGCTTTGTATTCAGTGCCCTGGAACTGGCCCTGCAGGAGTCTGTCATCATGATTATGGACGAGGAGCCAAACCATTACTTTTGACTCCTCAATGCCCCACCGTTGCGCTCGAAAATGAGAGCCCTCTCCAACACCGGCCATGCTGCCTGCAGATGGGAGCTACAGCCAGTTATGGCAAGTATTCCCACCTATGGGGCTTAAATATGCCTCATTTCCCGCACTTATTTGTGATTGGCCGGTTTTGAAAAATCTCTGCTGAAAGCACACCTGCTTAGTACTGGGTAAACTTTCATTGATATGTATGTGTGTGTTGAAAGTACATACATTTCAAAAGCTGTCATGGCTTAGTGGTTCAGTATTGTGATTATGGTGCACAGTATCCTGGGTTTGAGGCCTGTCATTGCTTTTTATTTTACTACTGGCCAGACCGGCTAGGAGGTGTGGCTGTGTTTAGCCGACTTTGCTCAACTTTGCCCAACATTGCTCTACCTTGCTCTATGTTGCCCGACGTTGCGCTAGTTAGCGCGATGCGCAGCTACGCGCAAAGCCATTCTGCTAGTTAAAGCAGTGCTAAGCTATGAGTAATTATACTTAAATCTGCTTAATAGTGGTAAACTTTGCTTAGCAGTGCTTCACATTGCTTAAGATACGTTACCTATGCATTCATCAGTATGCATAACCATTTCACCTTCTTATATATATATAAAATATCGTTCACTACTACATAGGCCATTTCAATGCTTTTTACTAACATTTAAAAGATAAAAGTCAGGAATTATTTGTATATGCAGATTTCCTACAGAAATTAGAAAGGGGAGTGGTGGGACTTAAACCGGGAATACCTCCTCTTTGTGCGAAGGCTCTATCACTATGCTATTGCTATTTGGCTTAATTTGCATATAAGTTTCTTATTATCCTCTTCGATGTCTAAACTGCTAACTGTAGCTAAGCAATGGGCAAACCCGTGCAAACATGCGCAAATATGGGCAGCTATATCAGGAATAATAAAAAAAAAAAATAAAAGTTTTATATTTTATAATTGTACAGGGATTTAGAATGTGGGGGAGTGTAGTGTTGGGTATGTACACATTTGAGCGGACTCGCTCATGTCAGTTGACATTTGCCAATTGAGAGACTTGCAGGGGCGTGGATTTTTGGACTGCTCGGCAGTCCGACATGCCCCCTGCACTCGTGCACGCTCCGTGTTAGCCTTAGAGTTGAGTCAGTGCGCCCTCATGAATATGCATGGCGCGCTGACGTCTTACTCTTAGGCTGCAGCTTCCATGTAAGACTTATTTAGTCTTACACAGAGGATTAGTGAATCCCGGGGTTATTCTAGAATTTAGTTGCCTCTGACTTCATACACCAGTCATTCGTTTGTGTTAGGCATGGATTCTGTAAACCTATCACTGATTTTTTCCCTTCCCCCGCATCCTTCATCTGAAAGCGTTAGGAATCAGCTGCATGATCTGTTAACATCCACATGCTTATATCATTCCTACATATTTTTCTAATTTCTCAGTATATCTCATTATTTTAATTCACATTTTTCATGTATGTACTCATCCACAGAACATTAACTGTGTGTTTTCCATCTATTACATATGCTGTTTCATGGGTTCCTTATCAGATGTATGAGACTTAATTCTATAAGTCCAGAAACACTGAAAAAAACCCTGCAATTTAAACAATAAAAACACATTCTGAAATTTGTTGTCATACCTTTAAAAGATGCTGTACTACACTTACAGCTTGGGAAAACTATGCCCAGCAAAACCCTAATTTTTGAATAATTTGCACGTATGTCATAGGTCTCCACTACTGTAGCACATGTTCCTAAAAGCTTTTTTTTTTTTTTTCCTCAAAAAAAAAAAAAAAAAAAAAAAGCTCAGCACTTGTCTTAAAAGCATCTTCTTTTCAGGTTTAGCACTTCTGTATTATACAAAGTCCCTCACTAGCGAACCCCCCCCCCCAGGAGTACCCACTTCCTTACTAAGTCCTCTCTTATTCAGTTACACCCCTAACTTCTTAATTTCTCTAGCATGTCGAAGGGCCAGATGCTGGCGTCCTCTCCTGTCCAGTTGGTGAATTTGGGAATATTAAGGCAATGTTACAATTGCCTCATGTACACAGACAACCCTCTCCTCCTCCCACATAACACAAATACTTGCGAGAGATGCAGCTATTTAGCCAAACTGGAGGCTGATCTCTCTCAACTCAGGACTGGCAAGACCAGACAGGAGGAGAAGACAACTACACACACCACAAAACCAGTCTCACATAAAGCTATCACAACAATGAATCAAACACATAAACACACAAAGTCATACTCGGAGGCTCTGAGCAAAAATTTACCTAAACAGCAGAGGCCTCCAAAGCAGACACCCAAGCAACTGCCACCTCATGACACACCACAGGCAACACATAAACCACAAAATCAATGTGCAAAGCAGTCACAGCCCTTAAGGCCAAATACAACACCAAACATACTTGTCATAGGTGACTCCATAGTCAGACACACTGACGTCCCACTCACCAGACTGAACAAGGAGAGGGTCACAGTAAGCTGCCTATCGGGCGCTAGAATCCGCCACATAACACAAGCACTCGGGTCACTCCACAGCAAGTACAAATATGACACAGTCATTGTCCATGCTGGTGTGAACTACCTGAGACATACCTCCCTGGACTACATGAAAAGAGACATAGAGGAGCTCTCTGATTATGTAGCCCAGGCAGGTATGACCCTGACCCTGAGCAGTATCCTTCCTTCACCAAGAATGATGCCACAACATAGAGACAAGATGATCAGCTTTAACAATTGGCTTAATTTCTGGTGTCATTCAAAGGGGATCCAGTGTCTGTCTGCCTGGGATGACATGCTTGACAAGCCACGCTGCTTCACAAGGGACGGCTTGCACCTGTCACCCCTGGGATTCCGGATATTGGCTAAGGCTCTTGCCACCCCCATAGTGCCTTTTTTAGGCAAGGCTCAAATTCTAAACCTATCACCCTAGAAAACAAAAATGGGAAGAAACTAAGGGTAATGCTGCTCAATGCCAGAAGTCTAAGTCTCAAAATGCACGTGCTTGAGGCCCTTCTCAGTATGGAGAACATCGATGTCTGTGCTGTGACTGAAACCTGGTTCAAGACTCCTGAGAGCACCCTGGCACTATCAGATTTTACCTCATATCATGCGTTCCGACCCCAAAACCCGGACCAAACCACAAAAGGAGGGGGTGTATCCATATTCATCAAGGATACCCACACCTCCAGGTTGGTGGCAACGCACGAAGCATTGGAAACCAGCCAGGTACAATTAGCCATAGGCAAAACTGCTCTACAATTTATAGCATGCTACAGGCCACCCTCTCAAACTCAGGAACCCCACACAGCCTTCCTGAAGACACTGGAGGGTATAAATGTAACTCCAAACACCATTATATTGGGTGACTTCAACTACCCGAATATAGACTGGGAACATTACTCAAGCCCCAACTTTCTAGCCCAAAGGTTCCTGGAATTCATAAATTCAAATGCCATGGAACAACTAGTCACCGTTCCCACAAGAGGAGAAAATATACTAGATCTCATCATCACAAACATGGGGACAAAATGCTCCACACCAGAAGTATATCCCTCATTGGTGAGATCAGATCACAAACTAATCTCACTGGAAATCCACATCCCGCCCCCACCCCAAACAAAAAAGACCGCAGTGAAGAACTTCTCTAAAGCAAACTTCACACTACTCAAGACTGGTGTGGTATCCTTCAAGGCCCCCGAGCCAGTGGAAACCACAACCCAAGCTGCGGAAGCCCTTACAAATGCCTTCTACGAACACCTCCAGGACTGCATGGATCAGGCAATCCCTAATAAAACCAAGACTTTTTCCACCAAGGGCAAATGTCCAGTCTGGTGGACCCCAGCCATAAACAAACTTTACAATAAGAGGAGAAAGCTGTTACATGATAGAGCAAAATCCATAAAAGAGAAGACACCCTTGATCATTATTAGTAAAAAAATACGAGCACTCATAAAATCATCCAAGGCCAACTTTGAGAGAAAAATTGCAATAGATTCAAAAGACAATCATAAGGCCTTCTTCAGCTATGTTAGAAACCTGGGTGGAAACTCCCAGATATGCTCAGAATTAGTCCAAAATGATACAAAAATCACTGAACCCACAGACATTGCCAACATACTGGCAGACAGGTTCAGTGCAAACTTCACCCCCCCCCCAAAAGGAGAGATAACTATCCCAGCGGAGTGTAGCCTCCCAGACATCTCAAATGCGCAGGTGAAAGCTGCTCTCTAAAGCTAAAAACACAGCATCAATGGGACCGGATGGTGTCCCGGCTGTGTGCTACACGAACTCAACGAGGAACTAAACCCGCACATAAGGCAGCTGTTTAATCTTAGCCTTACCACAGGATACGTGCCCAAGGAGTGGCATACGGCAACTGTGGTCCCACTCCACAAAGGCGGTGCCTCTACGGACCCTGGTAATTACTGCCCCATAAGCTTAACAAGCCTGGTCTGCAAAGCTATGGAGAGGATCATAATGAAACTCATAAACAAAGACATAGGGGACTTGCAGACATTGGACCCGACCCAGTTTGGCTTTGTCAAGGGCAGATCATGCCTTTTGAACTTGGTCGACTTCTTCAAAACAGTCACCAAGGCCACTGATGAGGGAAAGGCAGTCTATACAGCCTACCTTGACCTTGCAAAAGCTTTCGACACAATACCCCACTCGGGTATTATAGAGAAACTTACCAGCTTAAATGTAAACCCATATGTCACAAGATGGGTTGCAAACTGGCTAAAGGACAGAACCCACAGGGTTAGAGTTGCTGGCGCCATGTCAGACTCCAAGCCGGTCACAAGTGGTGTCCCACAGGGCTCAGTCCTTGGCAACTGTTGTTCAGCATCTACTTCTCAGAAGTACAGGCAAACATAGGAGGACTATGGCTGACAAAGTTTGCAGATGACTGCAAACTGGGCGCCATAGTGGAAAGTACATCGGACACAGATATCCTTCAGAGGGGTCTCACGGAAACTGATAGCTGGTGCCCGAGCCATGGCCTGAAGTTAAATGCCAAAAAATGTATAGTCATACCCTTCGGGAAAAACAAGGTAACCCCAAGCTACCATATAGGTGGCAATCCACTAAGCACAGAAGAGGTTATCAGGGACCTGGGGACCCAGGTTGACAGTGGCCTTTCTTTTGACACTCACATTGCTAAAGTGGTTAGAAAGACCTTCTACATTGCCCACCTGATCATGAAGGGTTTCACATCCAGATCAAGTGAGGTCATTGTTCCCCTGTACTCTTCACTTATCAGACCAATGATCGAATACAATGCCCCATTCAGGATGTATCTCACCCGACACCTGCAGCAATTGGAGAGACCCCAAAAGTTCCTCACCAAAAGGATAAAGGGACTCCAAAATCTGTCATATGCTGCCAGACTGAAGAAACTCCAGCTCTATTCAGTCGCATACCGTCTGCTCAGAGGTGACCTGTGCCTGACATACAAGGCCATGTCCAACCCGGAATTAATGGACATGCTCCACCTCAAAAAATCCAAATCTACCAGATCCACTAGAGCAAGCGACTTAAACCTTAGCACGGATATAAATAGGACATGCTGGAGGGATAGATTTGTCACCCAGAGACTCCCTATGCTGTGGAATAAAATCCTGGTCCATGCGAGGCGGAGCACCTCGCTGGCTCTGTTCAAGAGAAATCTTGACCGGTGGATGGGAGATTGTAGGTTTACCCCGGGAATCATCTCTGTGTCACTGCTGGACAGAGGCACAACAAACTAATGGGCACAGTATTTTTTAACATAAGGGGTGGCGTAAGCCACAAAACTTTGGGCTAAGCTTATAAATGCCTTAGGGCAGATAGCCTAGTATAAACCTATGAACCTATGAACCTATAAGGCATTAAACAGTGAAGATTCTAGCTTGGCAGGATCTTTCTTATAGTTTTTACTAAATGGTTTGTCTGCATGACCCTTGTACCCCTAAGTATGGATATTATGTGATATATTTTACAAGCTCCCTAATATTTATGGACATCAGGCTTAATTTTAAGCTTGGAGTGTCCTAATGTCAAGCTAAACAATATACTTATGTTGTACTGTTGAAATCAGAATAAGGACAAAATGTAGTATGTATGGAAGTGAAGTTTGGCTTTATTTGCATGAAAGCACTAGTAAAAAATTGAAAAGCTGAAAATTGTTGGCATTCAAAAACCATGTAATTAAAGCATTGATCATTTACACGTATGCTATAGGTCCCACTACAGGAGATTTAAGGTATTACACAGTGAAGTCTCTAGCTGGGCTACATCTTTCTTGCAGTTCCTGATAGATAGTTTGCCTGTGTGACTTTTTTTTTTACCCTTTGGTTTAGCTGTCATTTGGGATACTTTGTAGTCATTCTAAAGTTTATGGGCATCAAGCTTATTTTTAAGATCTGGTTTTCAAAGAATGACCAAGTGATCCACTTATGTTGTACTGAAGAGCTCAGAAAAATGGAAAGACATGACTTGTGTAGCTAGTGGGGTTTGGTTATACTGGCTTGAATTCTTCAGTGAAGCATTAAAGTAAAAAAAAAGCATTTGCATTTAGAAGGTATGTAGCTGAGACACTTTTGTTCTTAAGGGTGGTTTGTATATAACCCATGTGGACTCCACTACAGGATATCTGTTTCTAATCAAAGTAATGGAATGCTATGAGATACCACAGCTTTCAGCTTAGTCATGAGGAGAAGATTAACACTTGCACCACACCTCCAGCCTCACATAGACCTACTAAACTAGCACTGGCAAAAAATACACATAAATACACAAAATCATACTTGGAGGCTCTAAATAAAAACCTGCAAAAGCATCAGAGAGCTCCAAAGCAGACACCCACAAAACCTGCACCTCCCTTCACAAACCAGACAACACATAAAACATAAAATCAGTGTGCCACACAATCACAGCCCTTAAGGCAAAATAACAAACTAACACACTAGTAATAGGGGACTCAATAGTCAGGCACACTGACGCCCCATTCACTAGGCTGGACAAGGAGAAGTTTACTGTTAGCTGCCTGTCGGGAGCCAGAATCCGCCACATAATACAAGCACTCAGGTCAATCCAGAACAAGTACAAATATGACTCTGTCATTGTTCATGTTGGTGTGAATGACCTGAGCAGTACCTCCCTGGACTACACGAAAAGAGACATGGAAGAGCTCTCTGATCATGTAGCCCAGGGTATGACCCTGACCCTGAGCAGCATCCTGCCCTCACCAAGAATGATACCTTAGTATAAAGAAAAAAATGATCAATTTCAATAATTGGCTAAGCTTCTGGTGTCATTCAAAGGGGATCCAGTGTCTGTCAACCTGGGATGACATGCTCGACAAGCCACGTTGCTTCGCAAGAGAAGGCTTGCACCTGTCACCCCTTGGCTTTTGAATACTGGCCAAGGCTCTTGCTGCCCCCATAATACCTTTTTCAGGCAAGGCTCAAAATTCAAACCCATCTCCGTAAACAGCACAAGTAAAAAAATGAGGGTTATGCTACTCAACGCCAGGAGTTTAAATCTCAAAATGCATGTGCTGAAAGCACTCTTAAATATGGAGAACGTCGGCATCTGTGCAGTAACTGAAACCTGGCTCAAGGCTCCAGAGAGCACTCCAGCACTACTGGGCTACAACTCATACCACACATTTCGAGCACAGAACACTGACCAAAACACAAAAGATGGGGGTGTATCCATATTCATCAAGGATACCCACACCTCTAGGTTAGTGGTGCAGCATGATACCTCTGAGATCATCCATGTGCAACTAACATCGGGCAAATCTGCAATGCAAATTGTGGCCTGCTCCAGATCACCCTCCATGACGCAGGACCACCACTCCGCCTTTCTGGAGACACTGGAAAACATGAAGGTCCTACTAAACACCCTGATCTTGGAGATTTCAATGACCCTACCATTAACTGGGAAAACTACTTGAGTACAAACTCCCAGGCTCAGCGCTTCCTGGAATTTATCAACTCAAATGCCCTGGATCAACTGGTAAACTCCCCTACCAGAGGCCACAACATATTAGACCTGGTCACCACCAACATGGGAGACAGGTGCTCCGTACCAGAGATCACCCCGTCACTGGTTAGATCAGACCATAAACTAATCACCCTGGATGTCCACACCCCACCACCACCCCCAACCAAGGAAACCACAGTGAAAAACTTTTCTAAAGCAAACTTCACCTTACTTAAGGCAGAGGTGGTAAGTTTCACAGCCCCCACGCTAAAGGATAACACTGCCCAAGATGCAGAATCCTTTACAATATGAGTACCTACAAGGATGCATGGATCGTGCCATCCCTAGCAAAACCAAGACTTACTCCCCTAAGAGAAGGAAACCAGTCTGGTGGACCCCTGCCATAAACAAGTTATACAACAAAAGGAGGAAACTAGTTCAGGAAAAAAGCAAATCCCAAGAAGGAAAGACATCCCTGATCAGTATCAGTAAGAAACTAAGGCCCCTCATAAAATCATCCAAGGCTAACTTCGAAAGAAAAATAGCCAAGTATTCGAAAGATAACCACAAAGCCTTCTTTAGTTATGTCAAGAATCTAAGTGACAACTCACAGATATGCTCTGAGATAGTGTAAAATAGCACAAAATATACTGAACCTACTGATATTGACAACATACTGGCATATAGATTCAGTGCAAACTTCACCTCCCTCTCACCTTCAAAAGGGCCCACAACAATACCAGAAAAGTGTAGTGCCACAGAAATCATAGAAGTACAGGTGAAAACAGCCCTTTCAAAAGCCAAAAACACAGCATCAATGGGGCCAGATGGTGTCCCAGGCTGCGTCTTGCATGAACTATAGAACGAACTAACCCCCCACCTAAACACACTGTTCAACCTCAGCCTCTCCACAGGCTATGTGCCCATAAAATGGTGCACAGCAATGGTTATTCCGCTTCACAAAGGAGGGGCCACAACTGACCCTGGTAACTATCGCCCTATAAGCCTGACTAGCCTGGTCTGCAAGGCTATGGAGCGCATCATCATGGAACTCATTAACAAAGACATTGGGAACCTCTAAACACTTGACTCAGCCCAGTTCGTCTTTGTTAAGGGCAGATCATGTCTACTAAACCTGGTTGACTTCTTTGAGACAGTTACCAAAGCCATAGATGAGGGAAAGGGTGGTTCACACAGCCTACCTTGATCTCGCCAATGCATTCAACACCATTCCTCACTTGGGTATTATAGAAAAACTCACCAGCCTGAACATAAACCCCTACATCACAATATGGGTTGCCAAATGGCTTATAGACACAACTCACACGGTAAGAATAGCAGGCTCCAGGTCTGACTCTAAACCAGTCACAAGTGGTGTCCCGCAAGGCTTGGTTCTGGAACCCCTACTGTTCGGCATATATTTCTCAGAAGTACAGGCAAACCATAAGGACTATGGCTAACCAAGTTCACTGATGACTGCAAACTGGGAGCCATAATTGACTCTCCTGCTGACACGGACATCTTCCAAAAAGGCCTTACTGAGACAGACACCTGGTGTCAAAGTCATGGCCTCAAGCTAAATGCCAAAAAATGCATAGTCACCCCGTTTGGGAAAAACAAAACACCCACGAATTACCACATAGGCGGCAACCCCCTTAATACAAAAGAGGTAGTAAGAGATCTGGGGACCCAGGTAGATAGTAATCTCTCCTTTGACAATCATATTGTCAAAGTAGTTATGAAATCCTTCTATGTGGCCCATCTAATTACTAAGGGGCTTGCATCTAGAAATAAGCAGGTTAGAGTACCCCTCTACTCATCACTCATCAGACCCATCATAGAATACAATGCCCCATATCGAATGTACCTCACAAGACACTTCCAACAGCTTGAAAGACCACAAAAGCACCTCACCAAGAGGATTATTGCCTCAAACATATGTCCTATGCAGCCCGACTGAAAAAACTCCAGCTGTACTCATTGGCATATCGCTTACTCAGAGGTGTTCTCTGCCAGACTTACAAAGCCATGTCCAACTCAGAATTAATGGACATGCTCCGCCTAAAGAAATCCAGTGCTCTAGTGAGCTAAACCTCACCACAACAATAAATAGAATATGCTGGAGGGATAGATTCCTGTCACAGAGACTCCCCATGCTTTGGAACAAAATTCCTAACTACATTAGGCAGAGCCCCTCACTAACACTCTTCAAGAGAAGCCTTGACGAGTGGATTGGTAACAGAAAATACACCCCTGGGATCACTTCATTGGCTTTGCTTGACAGAGGCTCAGTTAATTAATCAATGGGGCAGCAAAAGCCGACACACTCTGGCTAGGCTTATAAATGCCCTCGGGCAGATAGCCTAGTACCTACCTATGAACCTATGAACCTATATGTTTCCCTAGTCACACTGTAAGCTCTGCTGTTCTTTTCAAGAATCTTATCAGGTATCTTATTTGGTGCATGCCTTCTAAAGATTTCACAAGTCTATCCTTCTAAAGCAATAGTCTCCAGG